>NW_007727866.1:231429-280572 GCF_000696425.1 Galeopterus variegatus | reverse complement strand
GGGGGGGGGGGGGGGGGGTGGGAAGTGACGATCTAAGTAGCTTTGGGAATGGGTAGCATCTGTAAAACCAAAGGCAAGAGGAACTGCATGTAAGCACCGTACTCTGGTTGATAAAATTGTTTCCCACAGGGGTAAAAGTTAACAATTCTGATAGTGCTACACATGCAGGCTGGAATGTCCTGCATGGGTGGATGGTGGATGGTGCGTGTCAAGTGCCTCCCTGTTGGAGTGTGAAGCTACAGATAAGCAAGGGGAGAAGGCTGGGATGATCCGTGTGGTGATGGATTAGAGTAGGAGACATGAGTGTAAACTCGTGTTTAACTTAATATAGATACAAATGGTTCCTTATAGAAATGTTTACAGATACCTATATATACACACACACATATATAAATACATGTCTAAACACGTGTATTTTTTGCTTTGACAGCTGAGTGCCTAGAAGAAAATGACACCCAACCCTGATCTTGGTTTCTAATACCATTCTCCAGTAAAAGGAACCAGGGCTCCCTGGAGGATGGCTGACTCCAGGACTGAGGCAGAAATGTACAACATGAACCTAGAGCATATTGTAGTGGCAGAAAGTAAGGAGGTGCTCAACACACACGTGCACACGTGCACACACACACGCACACACATGCACACACACACGCACACACGCACACGCACACACACACGCACACACGCACACACGCGCTCACACACGCACACGCACACACACGCTCACACACACGCACACGCACACACACACGCTCACGCACACGCACACGCACATGCACACGCGCACACACACGCACATGCATGCACACACGTGCGCACGCACACACGCACGCACACGCACACACACGCGCACACACACACGCATGCACACATTGATGGGGGTATGTCAAAGGTGCACAGGAGCCAAGTGAAAGAGCCAATGGCCAAAGCTGGACCAGTTTGAGCAACAGAATAAAGTAGTATTGGGCTATAACCCAAAGAATGAAATAAATATCCATGAGACTTTACTGATATAAATAAATGATTGACTGAATTAATAAAGGGATAAGGAGATACAAATCTCCTGTGCATAAGAAATCCAAATAATAAATGATGTAGATACTCCATCCTCAGGGAAGGGCAACATAACTCCCCACTCCTCAGGTGTGAGCTGTGCGTGGTGACTTCCTTCCAAAGTGTGCAATTTAGAAAAGGAGGAAAAAGTAAGTTTACAAATGTACAAACTTTACAAACACTATCTCAGCCAGTGGGTTGAGGCCAGCATCAACAGTCATACGTCATGCAGACAGTGTGTACCTTTGATATGATGTAATAATGATGGTATTTTACCTCTACGGTCTTCATCCCCCAAACCCATAATCTCAATATTGTCATAAGAGAAATCAGGCAAATCCCAGTAGGAGGGCGTCCTATAAAATACCTGATCTGTAATCCTCAAAACTAACAGTCATCAAAAATAAGGAATTGTCACAGCAAAGAGGAGCTGAAGGAGACATTGTGACTAAATGTGGGATCCTGGATGGAATTCTTGAACAGAGAAGGGACATTAGGGAAAAACTAAGAAAATCTAAAGAAGCCATGGATTTAGTTAATTTTTGAAAATAACATTACTGACATTTATTAGGATGGGTAACAACCAAAAAACAGAAAGTAAATGTTAGCAAGGATGTGGAGAAGTTGGAATCCTCAAACCTTCCTGATAGGAACGTAAAATGGTGCAGCCACTGTGGAAAAAGTTTGGCTGTTCCTCTAAAAGCGAAGCATGGACTGACATGATCCAGCAATTCCACTTCTATGTATACACCCAAAGAAATGGCAAACAGGAATTCAAACGAATACTTGTGTGTAATGTTCATTGCAGCACGTTAATCACAGTAGCCGAAAGGTGGAAACAAGCCGAGTGTCCATCGACAGATGCGTGGAAAGTGCTCTACTGTACAATGAAGAAGTATTTAGCATTAAAAGGAATGAAGTTCTGATACAAAATTTAAAATTTCAACCTTAATTCATTAACTAGAAGACAAGATAAACTTGTGCTCAGAATTTTCCATTTCCTCCCCCCTCCTCGTTTACTTGTTTGTACATTTATTTACTTATTTTTGTTAGCTCCTGCAAATAAGCGAGAACATGCAGTATTTCTCTTTCCTCACGGGAGGAGAGCCAGGGGGCCTCCTGAGTCCTGTGGACCTACCCGTGGGTCACTGTGGCTGACAGATGCCAGGCTGGGAGGGGCCTTGAACACCAAGTTAAAGAGTTTGAACCTTATGCTGGAGACAATGAAGGGAAGCCCTTGAAGTCTTCTGAGCTGAGGAGGGGCTCAATCAAATCTCTGAGTCAGGATGATGGATCAGGCCACGGTGCAGGAGATGAATTGGAAGAGGTACTAGTGAGCGTGGTTGCATGACAAACCATCCCCAAACTCAGAAAGCACCCGTCATTGCTCAGGGCTACGAGTCAGATAGGCAGTTTGCCTGGTCTTGGCTGGGCTGACTCAGGCATGTGAGGAAGGAGCTGCCTGCCCAGCCCATCTTGGCCGGCCTCTCTCATATTTTCAGGTGCTGGCTGGCTGGAGTATGGGCCAAGGTGGCCTCAGCTCACATGGCTCCCCTCTGTTCCACATGACTGTCACCCTCTCGCTGGGTAGCCCAGGTTGTCCGTACCTCGTAACAAAGTTCCCAGAGAAGATGAAAGTGTGCTCTGAGCCTCTGGCTTGTAACCGACAAGCAGCTGGCTCCACCGAGTTCCATCGCCCATGAAAGTCAGGACGCCGGCCCAGATCACAGGGGGTGGGGTGGGGTATCACCTCCACCTGTCCAGGGGAGAAACTGAGTTACATTGCAGAAGGTACAAGCAGGCCATTATGGACTGAATATTTGTGTCCCCCCAAAATTCATATGTTGAAATCTTAATCCCCAAGGTGATGGTATTAGGAAGTGGGGTCTTTGTGTAGAGCCTTCATAAATGAGATTAGTGCCCTCATAAGAAGAGACACCAAAAGCTTGCTTTCTCTCTGCTCTCAGCCATGTGAAGACACAAGCAGATGGCTGTCTGCAAGCTAGGAAGAGAGCACTCAGCAGACACCAGACCTGCCAGCACCTTGATCTTGGACTTTCCAGACTCCAGAATGTTGAGAAGTAAATGTCTGTTGTTTAAACCAGCTAGTCTCTGGTAATTTCTTATAGCAGCCCAAGTTAAGAAAGAAGTCTAAAAAGTTGGGTCTGTTTATTGCAATGGATCTACCACATGTATTGGCAAGACTGGCCTGCTGCCTGTTGTTGTACATAAAGTTTTATTGGCACACAGCCCCACCCATTTGTTTACATATTGCCCATAGCTGCTTCCATGCTACAAAGGCAAAGTCGAGTACAGACAGGCCCTGATTTAAGATGGTTCAGCTTATGATTTTTCAACTTTACAATGGGTTTATTGGGGTATTAGATGCATTTTTAACTTAGGATATTTTCAACTTAATGATGGGTTTATCAGGATGTAAGTTGAACAGAATGTGTAATTGTGACAGAACCCCTGTGACCCGCAAACCCTAAATATTTATTGTCTGGCCCACACCCAGGCCACCTGACAAGAAAAGTTTGCTGACTCCTGATCTAGCACAAGAAGAGGAGACTCCGAAGGCACAGAGGTATTTTGGGAGGCAGCTGGAGTTACCAAGGAAGCAGACAACCCAGGCCAGGGTCAGCCCAGAGGCACTGGGTCAGAAGCTGAGTTTGGTTAAGAACAAGAATCCCTTCCAGCCAAGTGCCCCACCCCTCTGGCTCTGTGGCTCTGGGTGGGCCACCTCACCACTCAGCCTCAGCATCACACTGGAAAAATGGTCAGAACTACAGCCACCTTGGGGTCTGCGAGGATTTACAAAGAACATCTGTAAAACTGCCTCCCTAGAGCCCGGCACAGGTGAGAACTCAGCAAAGTGGAGCGGGGTGTCCTGAAAGCCCCCTGCGGGGTCTCTAGAACAGTCCTGGGCTGCAGAGCGGGTCCCCTCCCACCTCCACCCATCTCTGCTGGGAGGACGCGTTCCTGCAGCCACGCATCTGTGGAGATCTGTTTCCCTATCTGTGTTCTGCTAATAAAGAGAAAACACACTTGGCGAGGTTAGACAAACAGCCGGGGAGTGATTGACACAGCCCCAGCCCCCAGCCAAGCGGCTCTGGCCGTGCAGTGAGCTC
Organism: Galeopterus variegatus; assembly: GCF_000696425.1. Lineage (NCBI taxonomy): Eukaryota > Metazoa > Chordata > Mammalia > Dermoptera > Cynocephalidae > Galeopterus > Galeopterus variegatus. The sequence goes on along the minus strand of NW_007727866.1, from coordinate 276,388 downwards.
CTGAGAAAACACCCTGAGTGCGCACCTCTCCCGGTGCTGCAAGCTGTTTGCTTTCCATTAGCCTCATCTGTGCCCTTTAGTCACACCGTGTCCATGTCCACCAGGGCTGGCTATGGGGAGGAGCCTACTTTCTGCACACCTTGGGACCCAATGGCTCTGTTTCTTGGTCAGTACAGTCCGTCCCGGCTGGTCTCAAAGTGCCCCCAGGCTGCCCAGGCTCCTCCCACCTGCCTAGCCCTGCCAAGGGCGGCTCAACCAGGGAATCCCCTAGTGGGGCTGTAAGCCTGTGTGCCCCCTGTTATGATAGCCCCACACCAGGGCCTCCTGACAGCTGGGTTGCACTGCACTGGGCCCAGATTTGAACAGCTTCCCTGGGGCATCCTCTGTGCACAGGGCTGAGGAGGCTGGGCTGGGACCAAGGATCTACCTGGTACCCAGGAGCTGACAAAACTGCAGGGGGACATTTGTTTCTGAGCAGAGGGTCCCCAGCACCCACTCAGTTTCTAAGCTGGGTCTGCCCTGGGATTGGAGAGCACCCATGCAGGGGCAGGCCCGGATACGGACAGCTGGGTAGAGTGCCCTGGCAGCTGCTTGACAGGTACTCCCACCTGTCGGGTGGGCTGACAGCTCCCACAGAGCCAGGGGGAAGGGCCCAGGCTCAGCCTGGTGCCAGGGCAGTCACTCGGCCCCCTTCCTGCCTCCCCCACAGGGCCCTCCCCACTTCCTCCATCTGCTCCCACCTCGGGGGATTGTTTCTTCACTTTCAGACCCTGGCCTTTTACATCACATCGACACCCACCAGGGCACTATGTTCAGGGCTCTATAGATCATCATTTCCTGGATGTTTTTGAAGGTAATGGTTTGCAAAGTGGGGGATAGGGCTCAAGGATGGTAAAAGAATGGGTAGGGAAAGATGTCATAGAACCTAAAGCCTTGCATCCCAGAGTGGCCAGGGGCCTCAGGGGTGGGGTGGTTCACCCAAGCCGGGTGTGGATTCCCTCTGCAAAACACCCTCATGTGCACATGGAGAAACTGAGGCCCAGTGTGGGGAGGCTGGCTGCCCTGAACCCCTTGAGATGGGCGAGGATTCACACCCGGGCCTGTCCAGGGTCCCCGTTCTGTCCCCTTCCCCACACCAACAGAAAGATTTTTAGCTGCATGGCCTGTAATCTGGAAATCTGATTGTTTTTGTGCCTCTCCTGGGCTCTCCGCCCCTGTCTTCCTGGCACTTGTGCAGCACAGAGAACTCACCCGCTGGCTGTGCTTGAACAAGCCACAGCTTGCTCAGGCCTCATTTTCCCCATCTGTCCATGGGGATCCAGATGCCGTCCTGGTGCGGTCCAAGAGCTGTCCCCTCACAGAGCCTTGAGAAAGTGCTGGCAGCTGCTGATGTGGTGGCACCCAGGCTGTGTGCACCCGAGGGCCACGTGCTGCCTTCCTTCCCCACGAGGTTCCCCCTCTCCTCCCTTCACATGAGGGGAAATTGCCCATTAATAAGAGAGAATTACAAACGCAGTGTCTGGCCCACTGCCCAAGGTCCTTGGGCGAGTTGGGTGGGAGCGATTGTGCTGGAAGGGGAATTGGAAACAAATGCACTGTGGTGTTTTCTTTGGTGGACCCACAGCCCCTCCCCACCCCACTCTCTACCACTGTCCCAAATTTGGACTTTTACGGAAACAAATTTCATGCCTGGGCTTCCCATGAACTCTCTTAATTCAATTGAGGGGCCATTATCAGCACTGGCTGTAATGGGCTGTTTCCGCACCCTCAGGGAGGCTGAGGGGGCGGGGGCTCCTCCTCTCTGCAGGTGGGGGCCGGTCAGGAGTGGGGGTGACAGGAGGGGACTGGGCTGGACGTCCCACCCTGGCCTGGTTAGAGATGTGAGAACTAGGTGCCCAGAGGGGCTGGAGGCTGACATTCAATGCAACTCCTTTGGGGGGCACCAGGCCCACTGGGGGCAGGAGGTGAAGGAAATGCAGGTGAGTCTGGGGCTGGTGCCCACAGACTGAGAGGGTGTGCTGGGCTTTGGCAGGTGCCACCTAGGGTGGGAGTGCCTGGTAGCTCCCAAGGGATGTGGTGGGAGACCATGGTGGGGTGAGCTATCTGCCAGAATGCCAGCAGGGGTCCCTCTTCTGGGAGGCACCTTGCCCATGCTCTTTCCTCCCCTGAGTTCTCCCCCTCCCCCAACCCTTTGCGGAGGCCCCCCACTCATTCTCTGGTGGGTCCCCACCATCACCTCCTCTGGGAAGCCTTCCTGGTACCTGCCCAACAGCCCCCACTTCCACCTTCATGGCTCCTGTGACTGGGAAGGGCCCTGTTCCCCCACAGTGTAAGAACTCTGGGAGGACAGAATCATCACCAGGCCTGGCACAATGCAGGATCTTGGAGGTGGCTGGGCAGCAGGGAGGAGGGGGCAGTGGGCCCAGGTGCAGAGACTTCCCAGCTCCTGGCATGCCTCCTCCTCGCAGAGGGGCTCAGTCAGGGAGCGGCTCACGTGACGTGGCGCAGGGTCTGTGGAGCTGAGTGTGGGACCTGGCCAGCCCCTCAGCCTCTGCCCAGTCTTTGTCCACCACAGGGGTGCTCATAGCACCAACCTCAGAAGGCTAGGCCTCCACTCGGTGAGACCTGGTGAGCAAATATCTGGGATGGGCTTGGCTTCTGCAGAACAGGATCCTTGTCCCACCGGTGAGAACTGGCGGGACGAACACATGGATGCAAGCACAAGGAGCTCAAAACACGCCGAGGACAGGGCTAAGGCAGGGAGGGGAGGCTTGGGGCTCTGCAGTGTCTCAGGGCTCCAGGATGTGGACCTGCTCTCAGCCTGGGCCTCAAGGGACTGCATCGTGAGTGGTGACCAGTGCATGAGAAAGAAGCCTTCATGGTGTCAGGGACTGGCTTGCTACCAGCAACAGAATGGCAGCTAAAACCAGCAAGCATATGTGGCACAGGCGTAGCAGTTGGCCTGAAGGTGGGAGGAAACCCATGGCAGAGGCTGGAAGGATGGAGGCCCATGTGATGATTGTGGCAACCGGAACTTCCTTAGTGACTGCGTGGCTTTAGGAGAAGTGGGACTAGCACACACCAGGGTTGTGGGGCAGAGGGGGGGTTGGCTGTGATTGTCCAAGGATTACAGGAAAGAGCTGGTTGAATTGCAAGCAGAACAGGAACGGAGTAGAGAGCGTCCTGGAATGCTGACCTAAAGGAATTAGAAAACCGAGGAGCTGCGTCTTAACCCCAACCGTGGAAGGTGAGCTTGAGAAGACGGAGGACAAGTGTCTTGTACAATCCTGCAGTCCATCAAAGCGCCTCTGGCGAGATGAGATAAAGGTGGATTAGATTCAGGGTGTCAGGTTGTCTTTGTCCCACAGGCAGCTGATAGCCTCAAGATGGCCCTTTCCAAGTCGAGAAAGAGAGAGAGAGAGAGACAGGGAGACAGAGACAAAGAGAGAACGGACTAGCTCTAGTTTCCTGGGGCTGCCATAACAAAGTACATTGTCATATCATAGGGCCCACCGTAGTGACCTCATTTGAACTTAGTCACCTCTTTAAAGACCCTACCTGTACACAAGGTCACATTCTGAGGTACTTGGGGTTAGGACTTTAACAAAAATTTGGGGGACTCAATTCAGCCCATCACAGTGGGGGAGTGAGGGGCAGAGAAAGAGACGCTGGAAACAGAGGGAGAGGAAGCGGGACGGTTCTGGGGCTAGAAAGCAGAGACAAACGGCAGGGATCTGAAAATAATGTCTCCAAAAGCACCATGGCCATGCTGCCTGCTTGGGGAGGTGACTTCTTACTGAAGGTGACAACCCCTGGGCTCCTGCCCTTCTCCAGGCTGGAAGTGTCTGACAAGGTTCCACAGCACCACGAGAAAGACCCCAAAGCCAACCGTATAAATGGCCAGCGAGGTCGACGCGAGGGGACTCTCCTAGGGGCTGGAGCCAAGGGCTGGAGCCAACAGTGGACAAAGGAGCAGAGACCAGAGAGCAAAAGCAGCCACCTGGGGACCACGCTCCACCCAGAGCAGGGCCCTGACAACATGGGGCATGGGAGGTGGCCGCCAGCTCTTAATGGGGAAGACCTTGGTCACAGCATGGAACGAGGGGCTCCTGTCTCCCAAGGCGCCTTTCCCTGGGCCCCACTGACAAGAGTCTCTCTTTAGATGGGAAGGAACCAGTGACCTTCAGGTTCTTCCAGCCTAAAATTCTAAAGAACTGTGAATTTCCTAAGAATCTACGGCTCTAAATTGCTGTTGTTTTAATATCCTGAGAGTGAAGCTTGTTTTCCGGATGTGGAGCTGTGTGGGTCAGCAGCAGCGATGAGAGGGGCTGGGTGGAGCCAGGCTGGGGAAGAGGCTGAGCACACGGGATCAGGCCGTGGCCCCAGGATCACCGGGAACGGGCATTCCAAGAACCAGCCTCCACCAGGAAAAACGGAGTGGCTCCAACACAGCCCCAGGGGAAGGCAGCCAAGGTAGGCAGAACTTCAAATGCTTTGAGGTTTTTTATTTTATTTTACATAAGTGGAGCCTAAATTTGATTTCTCGTGTGGTCTCATGCTTTCCAAGTCATAGCATCACTTCCCAGCACTACCCCGAGGGTAGAGCCTGGATGAGAAGAGGAGGCAGTGAGTGAGGGGCTACCGCTCCCCCTCCTCACGCAGAGCTGCCTCCAGGCAGAGCAATGCAGTCTCCCCCTCACCTGCTGGGGGGAGCAGGTAACATCCATGCAAACCCCTTCTGAGCCACTTACTGGCCCCATGACCTTGGCAGGCCACCCAACTTCTCCAATCCTCAGTCTCCCCAGCTGTAAAATGGTCTAATAGGATCTTCCAGAGAAGCTTCTGGGCATGAGCCCGTCAGGAGGCTGTGAGTTTCAGGACAGCCCAGGGAGTTGTGCCTCTCAGCTGGGAGGCCTTCGGCTGAGACCCTGGGGTCAGCCCCCTCCCTCCCATAAAGCTCAGCCCATCCTGGGTGGGGGACCTTTTGACCCAGGCTGGGGACACAGGGTGTGCCTTTTGCTGCCTGAGCCTCCTTCCATGGAGCCCTCAGTCACAGCCTCATCTCCCACTTCCAACCCCACCAGGCTCCCATCACTCTGCCTCAGTTTACACTTGTATTAATCCGTTTCTGTTGCTTATAACAAAATATGTGGAACTGGGTAATTTATAAAGAAAACAAAATTTATTGGTTACAGTTTCTGAGGCTGGGAAGTCCAAAGTCCAGGGAAAACATCTGGTGAGAGTCTTGGTGGTGGCGTCAGTGACCCACAGGTCTCACATGGTAGAAGATAACAGAGTGGAGACTAACTCTCATGTGATGTTCTTTTAAAGCCCTCAGAACCACGCCCCTGACCACCATTATTAATCCATTCACTACTGCACAGTCCTACAATCCAATCACCTCTACAAGGCCCCGCCTTTCAATTACCGTAATAGGATTTCCCACCTTCTAACAGTCACAGTGGACATCGAGCTTCAGCGAGGTGGAGGGACGTCCAGTCTACAGCAGCGCTGGAGAGCAGGCTCTCAAGACCAGCATCCTAGTTCCCCTGGCTGGTCTCGCAGCCCCATGTGCTCCCCTCTGCTCCATCCTCTACCCCAGCTGCCTGAGAGAGGTTTGCACATGCCTGTCCTGTTCAAGCCCCTCATGGCTACCTGGTGGCTGCAGTACAAAGTCACCCTGGGTCTCCTGAGCTCCTGCCCCTGCCCATCCCTGCAGCCTCCTCTCCCTCCACTGCCCAGGCTCCCAACATATCCCCAGCGCCCTGAAGGCCTGAGTTCTCCCTTTCTCCCTCCTCCCTGCCTCTGCCACAGGCCTCTCTGCAGAGCCTCCTGACCTCCCACTGCCACCCCCAGTCTCCTAGAGCTGCCTGCACTGCATCTCCCAGGCCTTCGCTCACGGCCTGTGGTTGCTGACAAACTGTATCTGCTAGCCCCTGCCACGTAACAAGTTATCCCAACACTTAGAGGCTGAAATCCCCAAATCTTCACTACTTTTGCTCATGAATCTCCTGGGCAGCTGGTTCTTCCAGTGTCCGCTGGACGTGCTGGGCCCGGGCAGGCATCTGGGTCAGCTGGCAGCTTGGCCTAGAGCTGGTTAGTTTAGGATGGCCTCTGCACTCATCTCCTATTGCTGCGTAACAAATTGCCGTGCCTGTAGCAGCCGAGAACACCACTAATCAGCTCACGTTCTGCAGCTCAGGAGCCCAACACAGCACGCCCCAGCTGTCTGCTCAGAGTCTCACATGGCCGAATCGAGGTTCCCCTCAGGCTGAGTGCTTGCTGGAGGCTCTGGGGGAAATCCACTTTCTAGCTCATCCTTGTTGTTGGCAGAATTTAGTTCCTTGAAGTTCTAGGACGGAGGCCCCATTTGTCTGTGTCAGAGGAGCCCTCCTGCCTCAGCCGCCTGAGTCTCTAGACTCCTGAGATTGGGGAAGCTGCTCTCCCAAAATTGGGCTAAAACTCAGCTGCTAAAGGGCAATCCAGCCTCCCGGGCTCCCTCCAGTCCCATCTGGAGGACACATGGACAGGGCTGGATGGACAGACACTCAGGGTGCCAGCCAGTGGCATAGCCAAAGCTCCTCCCGGCCGGGACAGCCCCAGCCCACCTCCCCATGAAGCCCAGCCCCTCGAGGTGCCCCTCCAAGGCCTGAGAGCCTTTGTGCCCCCTCCTGGAAGGTTTCGACCCCGGTGTTTCCCCCTGTGGGCCTGTTGAGACTCCCTGTTGTACACTGGCAGGTCCCGATGCAAACAGACACCCAGAGCCCGGGATGGGAGAGCAGGTTAGCTCTGCCTCCTGGGCCTCACCGTGGAGGGTCCCCATGTCACCTCCCACTGGGGAACCTCAGCTATCAGCCTCCACTACACAAGTGTCCCTGGGCACCTAGTGGCCAGGCTGCTTCAGTTTCCTCACCTGCAAAAGGGAGAATAGTGCAGCGTGCCTGGGAGACTTCTAGAAGAAATGGGGGACAGCAGGCTGGTGCAGGGAGGTGTGCACTCATCAGAGCTGGGGCTCTGGGGTCAGATTCCAGCCCTACCGGCTTCCAGCTGGGTGACTTTGGCAAGAAACAGTATGGCGGAAGTTGCAGAGCTGCCAGGCAGAGGATGGTCTAAGAATGCTCAGGGGCTGGGGGCCATCCTGGGACGGAGCCAGACGGATGAAGGCCCTGTGATGACAGACACCCAGCTATCACTGCGTCTCGGGGCTGGGCCCTTCCCACTCGCTCAGGCGGCAGCAGCCCCAGCGGGGATCCACCCAAGGTGCTGTCGGGCCTGTCACTCAGGCCTAATCCCTGCCCATTGTCCGCCTGCCACTGGGGCTTTTGAGCTGCCACCTGCTCTCTGCCAGTGTGTTGTCACGGGAAAAGAATGTGGCAGGAGGGGGAAGGCGGGGGCCATCCAGGAGAGGGGCCTGCCCCCTCCCAGGTAGGCAGAGGGCTTCAGGAAGACAAGGAGCAACCGCCTTGGGACCCTCCCATGCTACGGTCATAACCTGTCCTCAAGGTGACAGGGGCTCCATGAGATCAAGGGTTTGCAAGTCACAGAGGCTTCGGGAGCCTTGTTTAAGGGACTGTACCACCTGGCTCATGGTAGGACTGGTTACAAATCAGATGCATGGAAACAAACAGCAGGGGAGCCTGTGTTGGCCTGTGTGGGCTGCAGAACCCGGGCTTCTGCAGAGCTCCTGGCTTCGTGGGATTCCCAGGGTCCCATGGCCAGGACATGGCAGTGTGGGGCTCTCCGAGTCCCCACTGCAGAGGAGACACAGCCCCTCTGCCGTCTCACTCCCCCACTCCCTTCTCTGCTCAGTAAGTCCTCAGCTTCCCACGTGGAATGTGGAATATTCGGCCCCTCCCATACTGCCCATGTCCCCCGGGCCCCCAGTGGAAATTTGGGCAAAAAGATAGGTTTTGATGTCCTATGGCCCACATATCCTGATGAGCCCAGGGCCTGGCACAGAATAAGTGCTGGACGGTGGGGACAGCCGGGCTCTGACCACCCCTTGGGTGGGCTTGCGATGAGAGCCTCCCAATCCAGCCTGGTCTCGTCCTGGAGCCGGCCCCTCAGAGGACCCTGGGCTCCTCCACTGCTGGAAGGGTGGGACGAGAGATAGGTGACCACTTCTCCGGACTCCTGCACTGCTTTGGGGTGGTGCTGGCAGTGGCTCCGGCTCAGGACTGAAGCCTGACGGCTCCTCTCTCCGTCCTCACGCTGAGGCTGGGCCTCCTGCTTGATTCCTGAAACCCCTCTGGAAATCTTAGCTGCTGCACAGGTTTGGCCCTTGGGACCTGCTGGGAAGAGTCCCCATCTCTGGGTCTGCCCTGGCCCTGCCCTGACTTGTGCAAAGCCCCTGGTGCTCCTTCCTTCAGGCCTCAGTTTCCCTACCTATGAATGTCAAAACCATACATGGAAATAGCTTGGAAAGTGGAAGCCCCAGAACATACCTGAGGTCCCGAGGTGAGCAGACCTTTACTGTACCTCCTGCTTTCCCACTCAGCCCAGTGCCCGTGGCCACAGCTGGGGTCTTTCTTCTCTGGGGCTCTGAGCAAGGCTGAGACTCAGAGCAGAACAGAGTCCTGGGGGCACCTACTTGTCACCGAATTGTCAGTGTAGATCAGCGCAAGGCCCAGCATGGGTGTGGGGAAGGGAGGCCACATTTATTAAGCACCTTCTTTGTGCCATACACTTTGGAGTAATGTGTGTGCATTACCGCACTGACAACAAGCCTGGCAAGAGCATTCTATCCCTATTCCCATTTTACAGATGAGGAGGCTGAGGCTGGAGAGGTGAATTGGCCCTGACATCCCCGCAGAGAGAGAGGCAGGGCTTAGACAAGGACCCATGCCTGTTGGATCTGCTCTCCCTGGCCTCCCCACCCTTACAGAGGTGGGAGAGGGGTCCAGTCCTTCTTTGGCTACCCCCTCTCATTTCCCATCCCTGGCACCCCTGACTGTCCCCACCCAGAGTCACTGCTGGGGTTCCATCCCCCTCCTCCTGGGCAGCATGGTGGGAAGACCCTGAGGTGGCTCTGGGATGCACACCCGGGTGTCTTCTCTGTTGAATGCAAACAGGACCAGTGAATGCAGTGGGATGTCTCTTCCAGGGCAAAACACCATCCCTTCCCTTTTCTCAGAAAAATGTGGTCTCAGAGTATGTGATGAGTCTTCCTCCTAGAATATCAGATACTGATAGAATCTAGGCCTTCCTGCGCCTCACTAAGGGGAAAGTGGGGCTCAGAAAGGGGAAGTGGTTGCCCAAGATCAAGCCATTGCCCCTAGAAAAACACCCAGGAGGTCTCAGAAAGAATGTTAATTGCAGCCTTGTTTTTGTAGCAAAATCCTGGACTCACCTAAATGTGTCTCCATCAACAGAGGTGTGACTGCGTAAATGAGGGGCACGCTCCAGCCTCGAGGAGGAGCAAGGGTCTGTGCGTGTTTGGGCAGGCAGGCCCCTGGGACAGCAACACGGCCAAGGCCCAGGGCAGGATCCTGTCGAGGACTTTGACAGCCCAGCAAATCCTGAGTCAAACAAATCAACCTAAGAAGACATTTTTGGAACAATTGGGGAAATCTGAATGCTGATTGGGCATTAGATGATCTTAAGGAACAATTGCTAATTTTGGCAAGTGTTCTAATGGAATGATGTTATTAAAGAAAAAGGGAGCTATGCCTGTGGAGGTAAATGCACGCAGAGCTATTTGCGATTGAAATGTCTGGGATTTGCTTTAAACAATCCGTGCTGGGGGGTGGGGCGCAGAGGAGCCAAGGCTGGCTGTGAGCGGGTGATTGGCAGGGCGGCAGGTACACGGGATCCTAATACTATTCCGTCTATTTGAAAATTTCAACAAAAAGAGTTAAGCCCCATGACACAATAGTACATATTTTCTACACACACATGCATGTACATAAAGGCACTTTTTAATGTCTGAAGGATGTGCTCCAAGCAGGAGAAGTTGATCACCTCTGGAGGTGGGACAGAGAACTGGGAAGGGGTGGCTATTAACTTGTAAGGTTTTAACTTTGTCAAAGAGAGCTTGCCTAAGGTTTTATTTTTGTACTTAAAGACTGTCCCCTGCCCTGCCGTGGTCTGAATGTGTACCCCAAATTCATATGTTGAAACCTAGTGGCCATCGTGATAGTACTGAGAGGTGGGGCCTTTAAGAGGTGATGAAGTCACGAGGGCAGAGCCTCCCAGGTGGGATGGGGGCCCTTATAAAAGGGCTTGAGGGAGTGGATTCACCCTGTTCCCCTCTTCAGCCATTGGAGGACATGGCAAGAAGGGCTTCACCAGACACTGAAGGCCAGCACCTTGATCTTGGACTTCCCAGCTTCAAAAACTGTAAGAAATAAATTTCTGTTCTTTGTGAGTTACTGTCTCAGGTATTTTGTTAGAGCCGCAGAAACAGACTAAGACATACCCTCGTCAAAATAACCTAAGAGAAACAAAAGGCTTATGTCACGTGCCTTGATGTTGGCTTGAGAGCAGGTGTCCAATGGCCACGACTGCTCTGCTGCAGGGGGTTCAGGGAGGTGGCTGACCCGAGGCTGCTGCCCCCTGACAGTCCTGCTGTGGCACCTCCAGCACAGCCAGGGGATGAGCAGTCACAGACGAGGGAAGGAGAGGCAGGGCAGCTCCACTGCCAACCGCCCCTCTCGACGCTTCTATTTGAATTCTACCTGCCGGTACAGAGAGCTCAGAGCCAGTGACCAGTCACACCCCGTGCCACCAGCCATTTGGTTTTCAGTAACCCCAAGAGTGGGGGCCAAGCAGGTGGGGAGTTCCCAGGCCAGGAGTAAGTCCCAGCTATGCTGCCTGGTCCATGTGGGTGCAGGAAGAGATTTCTGGGCTCAGACTCAATACTGGATGAAATAACCTCCCCCAAAAGTCATGTCTGCCCAGAATCCAAAAACGTGAGCATATTTGAAAAGAGGTCTCTGCAGACATGATTAGTTAAGACAAGGTCATACTGGACTGATTGGGTGAGCCCTAAATCCAGTGACTGGTATCCTTATAAGAAGAGGAGAGGACACAGAGATACACAGAAGAGAAAAGGCCATGGGACAATGGAGGCAGAGATTGGAGTGATGTGGCCACAAGGCAAGGACATCTGGGGCCACCAGAAACTGGAAGAGGCAAAAGAGTGTTCTTGCCTAGAGCTTTTAGAGGGAATGCACGTTGATCCCGAACTTCTGGCCTTCAGAACTGTGAAAGAATCAATTTCTGTTGTTTCAAGCCCCCAAGTTTACGGTACTTTGTTGGGCAGCCCTGGGAAACTAGGACAGTCCCTACTTGTAACTTGGGGGCAAAAGCGGTATCTGTCTTAGAGGTCATATCAGAGTCCAGGGCTTCGACATATGGATTTGAGGAGACACAGCTCAGTCCACAACGGTCCCTCTACTTGTCCCCACTCTCGTCCATACCACATGCTCTCTCCAAAGACCCCATCTAAAACCCAGGTCCGACTTGTCTCTGCTCTCCCCATCTCTGTCACCAGCATGACCAAGTCCCTGTAGTGACCTGTGCCCCACAGAGACGAGGCTGACAATTCCTCCCTTCCCTGTCCCCACATCCCATCCTCACCTGCCTCCATTGCATTTGAACTGGCCTCCTGACTTACAACCGAAGGTGGCACTGGGAGGGACCTCATCCCTGAAGACTGGGCCTTGTGGGGCCTGGCAGCGCCCACGTCCACCTGCCAGGACATTCCGTCTCTGAGTGCTCTGGCTTCCTGGACCACCAGGACGGGGAGCCATGTGGACAGTGAGGCCTTGGGAGAAGCGAGCGGTGGGAGTGAGAGGCAGCCCCCAGCAGAGGCAGCCCAGCGTGCAAGTGAGACCGCCCCCAAGCCTGCAACCTCGACAGAGCTGCAGAGACGAGGAGCCCCTGCCCAGCTCTGCCCCAGTATTGCAGAATCTTGAGCAATTAAATTATGATTGTTGTTTTGACCACAAAGTCTTGGGGTGGTTTGTCACATGGCAACAGCTGACTGATGCAGACCACCACTCGTCACTGGTGCTTTGACTAGAGATGTTGGGGGACATAAAGCCTTGAAGATTTTGGTGGGGGGCGGGGGGTAGAGTGAGCCAGAGGTGAGGGGCAGGAGCATGTGGAAGTTTGGTGCAACGTCTATCCCTGCTGTCCACCTCACTTTCCCTCACCTGTAGAGGAGAGCTGGGATTGCATTACTGACTTTCAGGTATTTTAGCCCTTCCAGTGAACAAGGGCTATCTTGGGCTGGCCAGAATCCATAACACCTCTGGAAACAGCACCCCAATTTTCCCTTCAAAGTTCCCTGTTCCCTTGGAGGTGATCAGCTGGGACGGCTGCCCTGGGGCCTGCCTTCCCCTTATTGAGAGGTAGGCACATAGCCAAGTGCTCCTTCTGCTCTGAGATCTGACTGCAGAGCAGAGGTCTGAGGACTGGCCCATGGCTGGAGCTGGCTCCTTCTTGAGGCATCCTCAGCTGAGAGCTCTGTGCAGCCAAGAAGCAGACCCATCAGTTATGACCAGGGTCCAAGTTCAGGATGTCCAAATCCCTGTTCCACCACTTGTAGGCTGTGCAACCTCCAGCCAGGTGCTCACCCTCTCTGTGCCTCAGTTTCCGTATCTGTACATGGGTTAATCATGATACCACCTGGCAGAGCTGTTGAGAGTATTTGGTGAGATGGTATTTGCACAGGGCTCAGCGTGATGCTGGCACATAGTGGACGTTCAGTGAACCTTAGCCGATGTTGTCAGTTTTTAACGTCATCGAGGTCTCCTGGACTGATCCAAGTCTTTCCAAACTCAGCCTTCTGGCCTCCCCTCACTCTTGAGATCTCCTGTCACCCATCACCTTCCAGTTAATCCCCTTCTTGCTGTTGCTGGCAACCAGGCTACCCTGGCTGTCACTCCTCAAAGCACTGCACAAAGATGCCCAACTAGAAACAAAAAGGAAGAGAGAGCTTCTTGCTCAGCCAGAGCAGGGAGGGTGGCCATGGCCCGGGACTGCCCTCTGGCAGCTCCCTCATGCTCTAGGAATGCAGAGTGCCCAAAGGCTCAGCCCCCAGCAGCGGTGATGTGACTCCCAAGGTGCCTGCATCACCAATCTCTCCTCTGCCGAGGCGAGGTCGAGGCCAGGGCCTCTTACACTGTAGGGAAGTCTGGCCAAGGGAATGAGACTGGGAAGGGGATGGGAAGGACTCCCATGGGGAACCTGCTATGGGCCAGCTCTGGGCCAGGTGCTCCCCTGCACCAAATATCAACAACGACAGCAACAGCAGAAGTGCCAGCCAGTGCTCCATGTGCGCCAGCTCAGAGAGTCACACGTACCTCACTCCGTCTGTGCCCTGCTGCAGGGACACGTAGCATCCCCATTTCATGGATGGACTAAGTGAGGCACGGGGAGCACCCATGGTGGGGCCAGCACTGAATGCAGACAGAAGCTCAGAGCCCGAGGGAAGACGCTGGTTGAGGTCACTCAGCTCAACGGGCAGAGTCAGGGTGGGGGCTGGGGGCTGCTGAGCTGGTCCTGCCCCCTGCCCTGCCTGGCCATACTCCACTTCTGGTCACTCTAGGGGGACAGAGTGTCCGATTCCCCCTACTTTAATTAGAAGGGTCCGGGGAAGCCACAGTGGAGCCTGGCTCCATGGCTGCCGCCTGCCGGAGGCCCTTGGCAGCCGCAGGACCTGCAGTCATGCAAATGATTAATGTCAGCTCCGCTGAGGGCTGGGGGCCACAGGAAATTGGAGTCGATGAATTTAAGAGAGAAACTCCTTGTTTAAACAGAACTACTTTAGAAAATAAATACTGCCGAGCTTGATGGTAAATACAGATATTTGTGCGGGACAGAGGTGGAAATATGAATTTAATAAAGCTGGCGGCACGTGGCCCTGCTCCGTGGGCCTCCGAGTGGGTGTCCCAGCAGCTCAGAGCAGGGCTGGGCAGACTGGCGGCCAGTGCTGGCTCCACTACTTTCTTGCTCTGTGACCTCAGAGGGAGTCTCAGAGGAGCTGAAAACCTCTCCTGCTGGTGAGGGTGGAGCTGGTAGCCCACCCCTTGCTCCCCACAGGCTCTCAGCCACCATGTGGCCTCCAAGCCACCACCACAGCAAGGCCATTTCACGGTCTGAGGCTTTGTTCCTGTTGCTCCTCCCAGCGGGGTGGCCCCTGCGTCTCCCCTCCTAGCCATGTCGCCAGCCTTCTCTGACCAACATGTCCCCTCCTCCAGAAAGCCCCCCCGACTTTGCTGCATCCCTTGGTGCCTGCAGCCACACCATCATCTGCCCTGTGCTGCAGACTCACAGCCTCTCAGACCTGTCCTGGGCACAGCTAGGCTCCAGGTGGGTTGTGTCAACCCTGCTGGGTAGAGGATGAAACTGGGACTCCATGAGGTAGAATAAGTTGCCCAGGGTCACACAGAAAGCAAGTGGCAGAGGAGCTGGGGCCTGGTGGCCGTGGCTGTTTCAGGAAGAGCAGGGCCCGGGGGCAACTACTGCCCTGCTCCTTAAGGTCCCTGTGGGCCCAGAGCTGGCTGGACAGAGGCCTCTAAACCTCATACTTTCTCCCCATCCTGTGACCCTTAATGAGCACCTTCTGTATACCTAGTCCCAGAGACCTGGTGTAGGCTCGGTTGCAGGCAGCTGTATGTCTGGAGAGGATTTTTCCACAGGCTGCATGCCAGTCTGGGAGGAGCGGGGTGGCTGGTTTGCCTGGGGTCTCCCGGGAAGCCCCATGGCAGAGGCCATGTGGATTGACCTGGTGATGGCAGCTCTAGGTCCTGATGTCCAGCATGTTCCTGTCACCCATGCTGCACACAGGGCATGGTGGGAGTGCTATGATGTGAGCAGGGCTGGCATCTCTGGCCCAGCCCCAGTGCACCAACCAGAGAGGGAGCTGGTGGCTCGCCTATGTCTCCTGTCTTCAGAGTGGGGAGCATCTGCACCCATTCAAGATGCTCAGGATGGCTGACACTGCCCCACAAAAAGGGTCCCCAGGGCATCCCCCTCCTACACACACACATGCATGCATGCATGCACACGTATGCCTTAGAGACTATCGGGAAGCCGCATAGAGGTGGGTCACATTACAGGCCATGGGCTCCCTCCTGGCCGAGCCTCTAACCTGCAGAAAGCACCCAGAGGGCCCTAGCGGAAATTCTGGTGACTCTGGGTCTGGCTGGGCTGGTGGAGGGATCAGAGGAGAGACTGGCGGGGAGGGGCAGGGGCATGTGGCCTGGGCCTAGAGTCCACAAAGGCCAAGGCAAGGCCTTGAGCAAGACCTTTCCATTCGAACAGGTTATTGAGGGGATGAAATGAAACATTGCGCAGCACAGTCTGTGGGTTGGCAGCGGATATGGCTCACTGTGCCCCTGCATGTGCCGAGCCCTTGAATCTCCTCACTGCAGCCTTCACAGGCAGGTGCTGGAGCCATCTCCACTTTTCAGGTGGGGAAACCAAGTCAAAAAGAGGAAAAAAATGGCCTGAGGTCCCACAGCGTATGGCAGCCCTGGGCTATGGCCCCAGGCAGCTGGCCAGAGTCTGCAGAGTGGGACTGCCTGGAGACTGCACCCCTGTGCACCTCCCTGCATCCAGCTTCACAGCACTGGGCACAGGAGGGCTCTGCCGCTGTAGCTCAGCCAGAGCGAGCCGGTCCACCATACCCCTTTCTCAGATGAAAAGACTGAGTCCCCAAAGAGCATCTGGCCAGGGAACCATCCTGTCTGGAGGGTATCAGGCACGTCTGAGGGCTGACAAGATGCTCTCCGGTGCCAGCAGGGCCTTGCAGGCACACACTGCACTCTGGGGAGCAGATGTCCAGCTGGGGACAGCACAGCCCGCACAGTCAGGGGAGGCAAGTCAGTATCACTGAAGCACCTGGCCCAGGGCAGGCATCCATGCTGGGAGACAGGTCTCAGGAGCTGGGATGCTTCACTGTCAACACGTGCAGGACAGCAGTGATTTACACGGGCCTCCTAATCCCCGTTGGGCACCCTGACTCATACGGCCTGGCACCCCTGCCTGCGCCCGCAGGTGGACGGGCATTCACCGCGACGGCTGCGTGCTGTTATTTTTTCATAAGCTTGCCTTGAAATTTGTCAAACCACATATTGTTCGAGCATACGCAGTCAGAAGAGCCGGCTGCCAGATGGGCTGTCTCCCCCCGACACTTGCTCCAGGCAACCAAGTTATACATAGACCTCAGCTTTATGTCAAACCTTTAAAAGGGGGAAATAAAAAAAAAGACAGAGGAGAAATTTTTAAAAAAGAAAAAAGCAATGATTTGGAGTCTGAAAAGGCAGGACTATGACCGTGCACAAATCCCGGCTTGCCGGTGCGCGGGTTTTATATGAAAACTCGCGCCAGCGGTAAATAAAACTTCCCGCCTGTCAAACCGTTCATTAGCGAGGTGCACATAATTTATGTACTTAAGAGCTGCCTTCAGCCAAGCTATCACACGGCGAGCATGCTTCATAGGTGTTACTGTTTATACGGACAGTAAATAAATGTCAAACACACACAAAATCCACTCTCAGGCGGGCGCTGACGTGGCCCCATCCATCATCCGCCCAGCTGGAGGCTCCGGCTGGGTTGCCAAGGCCCACGGGCTGCCTGGCCTGGCAGCGGGACTGGCGGGGGAAGAGGCTCCGTGCAAGAGGGGAGAGGCCGTGGCAGGGTTTTCCCACCTGTCCACGGCGGGCAGAAGCCCCAGGCCGGGATGGGGCTATTTCATTGGGAAGGCCTGACCACTGCTAGTTGCTGAATCGAGCCTGTCCACTGAGTTTGTCCACGTGAGGACAGCCCCAGGGTGGGCTCCCAGGGCTCCTCTGGGCAGGGGGGTTGGAACGACCTAGTCCGGCCAAGCCTGCTGAGCCTGGAGCCACCTCAGAGACCTGCACGGTCCCGGGAGCTAATAATAGCAGCACAGTGTGCTGGGACCAGGCCCGGGCGGGTATTTCCATCCATTAGCTCACTGGCTTCTCACCCTGCCTACCAGGTAGGTCCTGTTTTTTAAGGTTTAGAGCTATTTTTAATAAGAACTTTCAAAAACTGTTTCTGCAATTCTTTTACATGGTTCACAAATCAGAAAGTGCAAGCAGCAGGCGTTCAGGGGCAGGTCCCCTCTATTCCTGTCCTCCCTCCCCCAGTCCCGTCCCAGAGGCAGGTTTTCTGCAGTTTCGGGGAGTCTTTAGGGGAGAGCCTGTGCATAACCTCCCCTGCTCTGGCTAAGCCGTGACTAACCCACGCAGCCCGTCCCTGCCTTTCTCCCCGAGAGCCGCACCCGGGCTCAGTGCTCTGCAGCCACAGGAGCTGCCCCGGCTTCCTTGTGGGGTGTGGTGGGCACCCTACCAAGGAGGCCCCCCCACTGCTCTAGAAACTGACAACCAGCCAGTGCTCTGACGTCCGTGCTGGGGGCTGTTATGGGTTGAAATGTGCCCCCCTCCAAATTCATATGTTGAAGCCCTAACCCAAATACCTCAGAACGTGACCTTATTTGGAAATAGGGCTGTTGCAGAGGTAATTAGTTATGATGAGGTCACTATAGAGTAGGGTGGCCCTAATCCAATGCGAACTGTGTCCTTATAAAAAGGGAAGATTTGGAGACAGGCACACACACCAGGAGAACACCATGTGAGGACAAGGCAGAGATCAGGGCGATGCATGTACAAGCCAAAGAGCGCCAAGGCGCCGGCAACTGCCAGCAGCTGGAGAGAGGCCTGGACAGATTCTCCTTCACAGCTTCAGAAGGAACCAACCCTGCCCACACCTTGATCTCGGACTTCTGGCTTCCAGAATCATGAGAAAATAAACTTTTGTAGTTTAGGCCACCCAGCCTGAGGGACGTTGTTATGCAGCCCTAGGAAGTTAATGCAAAACAATTAAGGGTTTGGAGCTCCCCTGTCCCCACCACCAGACACACCAGGGAGGGGGTTAAGGGCAAAGACTTTGGGACTGGACGGGCCTGCGGTTGAATGGAGGCCCCACCTCCCTGGCGCTAGCTTAGCTGAGTCACCTGCCTCTCTGGGCTCAGTCTGTTCATCTGTACAATGGAACAATAACGAACCTGCACTGAGCCGCTTCAACTGTGGGTTGACACAATCCATGTAAAGTGTAGTATAGCCTGTGCCTGGCACAGGAAGCCTCAGTAGAAGTCAATAAATGCTATTATTCATAGACACCATAGTGTCCCCCCTTGGGGGTGACTCATCACACAGTCAGGTGAACCAGAGGCCATTGGGATGGAGCAAGAGCAGGTCAGTGTGACCCAGGCATCAGAGACTGAGTCTAACCTCCCTGTCCTGCAGTGAGAAAGTTGCCCCAGAGAGGGTGAGAATTGGCTCAAGGCCACCAGCAAGTCTGTGGTCCAGATAAGGCTGGAACCAGGGGCTCCCACCTCCAGTGTCACCCACCACAACCCATGCTGCCCTTCCCTGCCCACCCCCCATGAGGATGTGGGATGTTGGGTCTTCCCAGTGCGGGGCTTCTGCAGTCAGATGGACCTCTGGGGAAGCCTGGCAGTCATCCTGCCAGTCCTCGCAGGGGTTAGCTGTGGCTGCAAAGATGCTGTATAACGAATGACCACAACAGCTCAAGGACACACTGAGCACCCATTGAGCAACAAAACAAAAGCATGGATTTGGCTCTCACACCTGTGGCTCCTTTGAGGTTCGGCTGAGGATGAGCTGATGAGGCTGGACCTGGCGGAGCAGCCAGCTGTCTCATGTCCTGCACCAGCAGGCATGTGCATGGCCAGCCGAGATGTGTTCACCCCATGGCAATGTCAGAGGTACAAGAGGGAAGTGGGAAGACAAACACACACTCTTAGGGTCCAGCCCCAACCTGGCCACCAGCGCCTCGGCCGCATCCAAAGTCCAAGCAGTCATGGCTGGGGCAGCCCGCCCCCTTCTAGGAGCAATTGCAAAGGACATGGATGATTCCGGGGGGATGAAGGGTTGAAGCAGGGAAAAGAATTGCCCACAGCCCTCCTCCCACAGACCCCGTGCAGAGTGCCATGGCCAACGGGCCAGAGCAGTGGAGGTAGCACGTGCATCTTAATAGTCACCTGTCTACCAGCATGTGATGGAAAAGCGTAACTAGTACAGTAAACATCATTGTGTGGTTCTGGCTTCTTTGGCCACTGCAGAGTACAATTGGTTAGGACAAGGCCCACTCAAGAACGATGATAAATACTTAAGATCCCAAGGCACACCCCCAGCCAAGCTTGAAGGTGGCACCCACAGGGCTGGAGTTTGGAAAAATTGGCCTAATCCAGGCCATCTTCTGCTCACAGAACATTTGTGTTTTTAATGGAGACCTCCAAAGAAGAAACGAATGGCACAACAGATGGCGACATTTCTGGCCCTGTAACAGGTGGGGTGGGGGTGGGGGAGAGACCTCAAATCACTAGAGACAAAGACAGCTTTGGGGAACACAGATAAGGACGAGCCTTGGCTAATGTCAGGATTTGGGTGGGAACCACCTAAGAGCCCCAGATCCCAGCCACAATGGTGTTCACATCCATGGTGTGGCAAGAGTTTCTGTGAAAATGATCTAGGGGTCTTAGCTGACCACCAGCTGAAATAAAGACTTGATAGCTAAATGCAGACACGGTTTCCGGCTGCACAAAGAAAACTGTGCTATGTCAGAAGCAGAGGGGGCTGCCACCTGGAGTGTAGCTGGAGAGAACTGCTAACGCCTCCTGTCTGAAGGAATGCTCTCCATTTCTTGCTTTACATTTTCCAAAGGACATCAACAAACCATTGTGCGGCATTGGCAGCATTCAATAGACCCGGGCCAGTTCGTGTGCCAGGGAGTGAGGTGGTTCAGAGATGGGACCAGAACCACAAGCAAACTGAGTCACCCTAAGACTGGAGCCCAGAGCTGGGGTCTCCCACCTGCAGACAAGCTGCTGCAGGGCCCCTCTGTGTGCGGTGCAGATCTGTGTTCCCTCCGCATGGAGGCTCAGAGGATGGGCCACACCTACTGTGCACAGGTGCACGAGGCACGGCTGGTCCGGCTCTACTGCGGGTGTTACAGAGAGGAGACTGAGGCTGAGAGGGTGTGGGAGCCGCAGCACCGCATGCACAGTCCCGGGGTCTCAGTGACAAGTGACAGAAGCCACATGCAACTGACGAATAAAGAGAAGCACATCATTCAAATAAGTGGCGCGTCAGCAAGGAACATGGCAGCAGAAAGCCCTGCCTGTGGGCCAGCAGTGTGAGAGACGCAGGCCAGGGCACAGGCTGCAAGCTCTGGGCCCAAGAGCCACTGGCAGGCGTGTCTCATTCCAGAGAAAGACGTGGAGGAGGAAGCCCCACAGCTCCTGGGGATGCCACAGCCGGGCCTGCCTCTCCCGGACAGGATCTGCCTTGGGGCCTGGCCCATGGAGGACACGCGAATGAAGGAACAAATGAAGGAATGAATGAACCAGTGCTCTCTGAACACAGGTGGCACGGCACAGGGCACAACACTGTGACTGTGCACCAACTCAAACCCCTGCACCCAGGCCCCGCCCACCCACCAAGGCCCCGCCCACCACAGGCCCTGCCCACCGCCAGGTCACTTGCACACGCTTTATTTGGTTAATTTAATTTTTTTATTGTAACATAGTTGATTGTACATATCTGTAGGGTACAGCGTTGAATATCAATACTCGTGAGCAATATGTGCTGCTCAAATCAGAATAGTTATTATATTCAGTAACATACGCTGTCATTGCTATTCGTGGCCATTTACCAAGTCTTCCCCAGTCCCCACCCCACCACAGAATTTGGCTCATGGCCACACCCCCCTAGGACACGCCTCATCTCAAGCCCTTCCCCACTTCAGAGACCCCACCCCCCCCAGCCCCATCCCCACAGGCCCCGCCCCGTCCCTACCCCTCCCCCTCACTCTGCACTTAGCTCCTCCTCAGCACCTCTTGCCTTGTCTTTCCTGCTCTCACCTCCTGCATCGTCCGCAGTGGCCCATGGCATTCCCCTGCTTGAGGTCCCACCTTGGCTCCCTCTCCCCACTGAGTGACTTTGGATGAGGCCTCTGTTCTCTCTTCTGCAGGATGTGGTGAGAGCATGTGCCTGAGAACCAGCCCGGAGGCCTCCTCATAGGGCGCCTGCCACTGGGGTGGGACATAAATGAAGATGATTCAGGGGTGCCAGGGAGGGACTATTCCCAGCCACCACCCCACGACACAATCTCCAGGGCTTGCACTTTACGGTTTACATGGGATTTTCCTGCCTGTTATTTCTCCAATTGCTCAGGGTCCCCATGACATGAATTTCTGATGGTTTTCTCCTCTTCTGGGTCTAGTCCCCCAACTTATCCCAGGCACCTGACCCCTCTGCATCCGTCTGGTTCTGGTGGGGCAGACCCTATCCTGATGCAGGGGTGCTGATGCACGGGCTGCCTGGCACCTGGGCAGGGTCCTGGATGCACATGACCTGAGTCCACCCAGTCAGAGCTCTGCTCAGAGCCTTGGCTGTGGTCACTGGGGAAGAGGTCATGCCCCTCTCTCTGATCCCTGATGGGCTGTGAGGCTTTGCTGGGTGCTCACACCAGCTCTGGCTCCACAAGGGGAGAGACCGCCTGAGAGGAAGCCGGTAGAGAGGGGTGCATCTGAGCGGCTGGATCCAGCTGTGCCTGAAGGGAGACCTACAGCTACGCACTTTGCCTTTGACTTGGGTTTCTGATGCCCGAGATGAGAAAACCGAGTTCCAGAGAGCCTGGGACCTCTGCTGGGGCACACGTGAGCGGACATTTACCTCAGGTCATGAGACACCAAACGCTGTCTTCCACACCCGACAGCCTCCCTGCTCCAAAGGCACTGAAGGACATGCGCTTGTGTGTGAGAACGTGTGTACAAGTGTGTGAGTGTGTGTGTGTGTGAGCAAGTGCGTGCACGTGCATAGGAGAGCTTGTGTGTGTGTGTGAGCAAGTGCGTGCACGTGCATAGGAGAGCTTGTGTGTGTGTGTGAGCAAGTGCGTGCACGTGCATAGGAGAGCTTGTGTGTGTGTGTGTGTGAGCAAGTGTAGCAAGTGCGTGCACGTGCATAGGAGAGCTTGTGTGTGTGTGTGTGAGCAAGTGCGTGCACGTGCATAGGAGAGCTTGTGTGTGTGTGTGTGAGCAAGTGCGTGCACGTGCATAGGAGAGCTTGTGTGTGTGTGTGTGAGCAAGTGCGTGCACGTGCATAGGAGAGCTTGTGTGTGTGTGTGTGAGCAAGTGCGTGCACGTGCATAGGAGAGCTTGTGTGTGTGTGTGTGAGCAAGTGCGTGCACGTGCATAGGAGAGCTTGTGTGTGTGTGTGTGAGCAAGTGCGTGCACGTGCATAGGAGAGCTTGTGTGTGTGTGTGTGAGCAAGTGCGTGCACGTGCATAGGAGAGCTTGTGTGTGTGTGTGTGAGCAAGTGCGTGCACGTGCATAGGAGAGCTTGTGTGTGTGTGTGTGAGCAAGTGCGTGCACGTGCATAGGAGAGCTTGTGTGTGTGTGTGTGAGCAAGTGCGTGCACGTGCATAGGAGAGCTTGTGTGTGTGTGTGTGAGCAAGTGCGTGCACGTGCATAGGAGAGCTTGTGGGTGTGTGTGTGAGCAAGTGCGTGCACGTGCATAGGAGAGCTTGTGTGTGTGTGTGAGAGCGCACGTGTGAGAGCGTGTGTGTGCTGTAATTGCCCTGAGCCCCTGGCAGAGGAAACAGACAGGAGCTCACCCAAGGCAGAGCGTAGAAGCTGGAGAGCCTTGTCCAGTCACGAGGTTGGCTCTGGCTACCACCCCTGCACGGCCCCCTTCTCTAAGTGCGTGGGAGCTGAGGACGTGTCATGTGGAGTGGGCATTTCCAGAAGTGTTGGGCTGGGCTGCAAAGCACCAGAATCCTCTGCTCCCTGGACCTTCCACCCCAGTGGGGCCCGGGATCCCAGTGCGTGGCTAAGGCCAACAGCTTTTACCTGGCATGGAAATCAGGACCCAGGAGGAGTGGATTCCTGGGAACAGCCTTCAACTAGCAGCTTCCTGAAGCCTGCATAACTGGGCCTGGGTCTTTATCAGGGAGAATTCCATGGCCACACGAGCCTTGGTCACCCTCCTTCCCTCTGTGATAGGTGGCACCAAGGGGCCTAGCCTTCCTGCCACCACCTGACCTCCCTTCCAGAAGCTCTGCATGGGCTCCACCCTCCCCTCCATGCACAGTCCCCACCCCAGCCCTGCCTCACTGAGATCACAGCCCCCTCCCACTGACCCCCCCACTGACCTTTCTGCAGCCAAATCAGATCTGCGTTCCCTGACGGATACCCCGCGTCACCGCGATCACTCACCTCCAAACTCCTTCTGCGGAGAATCCCCTCAGGCACGGTGCGGTCAGCACCACGCTCAGCCAGTGAGCGCACCGGCCATCCCTACATAGGATCCGAACCCGCCACGGGGCCGGCCCCAGTTTTAGGTTTTCTTATCTGGGAATGATCCACTCAGCCTGCTCCCACTCTTGATACCTGGAGGTGGGTGCGCATTTGGGTGAGCCGTGCAGGGCATAAGCCCCTCTCTGAATGGGTCTTGGCGAGCACGAGCTCTGAGGCAGGACTTCCCACTTCAGACAGGTCGTGCCTCTCACAAGTTGTGAGAGCCCGAGAGCACTGCTTCACCCTCTATGCTTTAGTTTTCCCAGCTGCAAAGAGGGGCACTAGCAATCGTCTGGCCTCCCGGGTATGCTCCGACAGTAATGAGATGACGCACATGGACCGGGGGTGGGGGCTGGCCCCCCACCAGTGCTCGTGTTCTGGGGCTTTCATCATTGACGCCGTCGGCCCCAGTCTAGCAGGAACCTGACTTTAAGCATCTCCCCATCTTGTGGCACGGCGGTTCTGCTAAAACTGGATAGTGTCGCCCACAAACCCCCCTATGTGGGGGAGCCACAGCATTGTATTGGTGCCCACGTCAGCGACTCTGTAGACAAAGGCAGCCCTGGCACGTCAGAATGAGGGGCCTGTTAAACAGCAGATATGCCTAGTTTTCCCAGGTCTTTAGATTTAAAAACACAATGGTTCCGCTTTAGTCAGGTCCCTCCTGGCCCCCGGGCTGTACACCCGCAGTGGAGACCCTGGTCCACAGCCCACCACAAGACCCCCAGGTTTGGGCCTGGCCTTCTCATCTCTGCCTCACGTCCCCTCCTCTCCCCCGCCAGCCCTAACAGACCTCCCCGCGCTCTGCCCAGCCCAGGTTGCTTCGTGCCTCCCAACTTGGCCCGGCAGCCCCTGCCCCGGATGCCTCTGCCCACCTCTTCCATGTGGCCGATTTCTACCTGGCCTTCGGACACTGCTTCCGCGCACCCAAGCGGGAGTTCATCCTCCCGGCTCTGGGCCCCTCTGTCCTTCGGGGCTTGCCACCCTCCCTCAAGTGTACGCGGTGTTTGTGCCCCCCCAGCTCCCTCCCAACAGAGGCCAGGTGTCCCTTACCCTGGATCAGCAGTTCTCAAATTGGGGGGAGACATTTTTGGTTGTCACATCTTGGGGGTTGCTACTGGCACCTGGTGCATGGAGGCCAGGGATACAGCTCAACACCGCACAGTGATGGCCTCCACCAGAGAATGATCCGGCCCCAGATGCCAACAGCGCCGACAGTGCTGAGACCTGGCACCGGCAGTGCTGGTGGAGTGTGCGGAATGGAGCAGCAGGCAGGGCCCCGCACGCTCTGAAGCAGTGCCCGCATTACTTTTCTCTTGCCCTAATCCTGTTGTCAGAAGACAGCCAAGGAAAACACGTGCAAGTCCCCACTGACCGGAGCATGCGGCCTTGAAGAATTAGGTTTCACAGTAATTAGGCCCATCCGGTGCATGAGCCGGCGAGGCCGGGCCACGCCTCCTCGACAGACCACTGACCCCAGGACACAACAGGGATGAGGTGACCGGCGATGGGGTGAGGGCGTGCGGGGGACAGACACTGAGGGGCAGGGGGTGATGAGGGTGACAGGATGATAGGGAATGGGTGATGGATGTGGAGGGTGTCCAGATGGTGCTCTCGGGGTGACGAGGTGACAGCACTGCTAGGGGCCAAGGCAGCACCTCTGACGTCCTTAACTGGGGAGGGTCTTGGTAGAAGACAGGTGGCCTGGGCCATTGACTTCAGAGGCCAGCTGAGGACAGCAGAGCCCGTGGCGTGCCCCCTCCTTTCCCTCGGTTCCTTCCCCCGCTCCCCCCTCCAGGCCCCTCATGCTCAGGAGCCCCTTCTTTCTGTGTCCTTTTTTCTCTTCCTCTGTTTCTCTCTTTCTTTCTGCCTCTCTCCCACTGGGTCCCTTTCTGTCTTTCTGCTTCTTTCTCTCCCTCCCTGTCTCTCTCTCCATCTTTTTCCGTCTCTAGATCTCGCTGCCTCAGTCTCCTTGTCTGATCCTCTTTCTCTGCTCCCCTGGACCCGTGCCCCGACCGCAGGCACCTTCAGTGCCCCCTTCTCCCTGACCCGCCCCTGTTTCCACACAGCTCATCCCCACACGCTGGAGTCTGAGGGGGTCTGGGCAGCCCACGGTGCCTCCCTCATGGCTGGGCACCCTCTCCCAGTGGCCTGGAGGCAGATGAGGCAGACAGGAGCTGCCCAGCCACGCGAGGACCCTGGGGAGCGGTGCTGGCTCCTCCGGGTCTGGGTCCTGGCTGTGTCCGCCTCTCGCATCCCTGTGCCTCTGAGGAGCAGCCATGTGTAGGACTTCCCACAGAGACCACACACGGAATAACCTCGACAGTGTGGATGATAGGAACGCAGTCACTATTTGTTTCTGATACTCAATGTAAGTTATTTAATTGCACATCTATATAATTTGCTTTTCCTAATGCCTGTGTTAACACCCAGGTCACACATCCCCTGAGTGCAGCAGCTGGCTGGGGGCAGGCCCCTGGCCGTGCCGGCTCGTGGCAGGGCCTTCTGTGCTGGATGTGGGTGGCACTGGCTGAAGGTGGGAGACATGGGTCCGTGCACCAGCCACCTTTCGTCATTGGAGAAAGTTCTGCTGGCTAGTGCCACTCCAGCCTTTCATAAATCATATTTAAATGTTCCGTCCTTTGCAAAACTGGGCCACACCGTGACAGAGAAGCTTGTACACCTACACTTGGGACATGAATGGGAGTTGCCCTGGAGCCGGGGGGTGATGGCATCAAGAATTGGCGTGAGACCCTGGCATGGAAAAGGGTCTCAGTGCAGAGCTGGGCTTGCAAATCCACATGCTTCTATCTTGTGAGAATGTTCCCAGACTGCAAGCCCTGCAGGGTCTGGGGACAATTGCTTAGCACTTGTCACAATGCTCGCTAAAGGTGTGTTGGACACGTTTATATTTGTATAAAGGTGGTTATATAAGTTCCACCTGGAGCTGGGGTTCAACTCCTGGCCTCACCTCTGTGAGTGGCTGGTGTGGACACCTGTGAGCGGCTCCTCCATATACCCCCTTGTTCAGGGGCAGCCGCCAGTTTTCCTTGGGAGCCCCCCACCTCGGTCTGTGGTTTGTGAGGGGCTGTCCGGGCCCAGCCCGCCCCCGCCCGCCACTGCGCCTGTCACAGCCATGAGCTCTGTACTCCAGTCAGGGCCCGACCCAGGCTCTTCCTTGGGCTCCTGGAAAAAGAGGTTCTTTCCCTGAAGGCTGCTGATGGCTGGGAGGACCCCCCACCAATACTGGGGCCAGGCACTGTTCCCCTCCCTGGACCCGCCTGAGCTCCTGGGCTCTTCATTTACATGAGCCAAGGCGTTCCCTTCTGTGTGTGAAAGAGTCAGGTTGGTTTCCATCACTGGCAACCAGCAGAGTCTGGGTTGAGGTGGCAGTCACTTCATTTCAACGTCTCCATCTGTAAACGCAGGCTATGCCAGCGTCCCCAAGGCTGGCTGTGCAGATGAACACTGCCATCTCCAAGCTCCGAGGTGAGATGGCTTCGTGGGCAGTCCAAAGTCAGAGGCTGCGGCCGGGGAGCCAGGCAGCCCAGCGAAAGACTCTGCAGATGCCCAGCCAGGACGGGAGACCGAAGTCAAGATGCGCTGGAGTGTAAGCAGGAGGGATGGCACAAACGGTCCAGGTCATTTCATTCTTCACTCAGTCACTGGCACCGAGTCTGTCCCGGGCCTCAAGGAGGCTAGAGAGGGGCAGACGGGGCCACCTACTCTCCAGACAGACACGCACCTCAGGGTGAACTGCAGCTGAGGAGATGGGGCAGGCGCCAGGGAGGGCCACCAATGTGGTCCCCATTCATTCAGCTCACTGTCCAACGAGGCCATCTCTGTACCCCGCATATGCCTCACAGCCTCGACAGCTCATGGAGTCATAGCTGAGCTCTGGGAATGCCAGGCCTGTCCCCCATCGATGCCACTTACCCCTCCTGCAAGCATGCCTCCCCGCAGCCCTGCCCTGAGCAAACCAAGCCTGAGGTCCTCTGCTGGCCCTCCCCACTGGCTCTGTCGGGTGACTTCTTGCTCCATCCTCAAGGTCCAGATCCAGCATTTCCTCCCCTAGGAAGCATTTTTTGATGCACCCACTAAAGCTGGGCTCCTCCCCACAGACCTGACCACAGCACTTGTCACCAACGTCCCACCGGTCCTTCCCCATGAGAGCACAGGCTACATCATGCCAAGGCCAGCCCCCAGGTCTAGCCCCCAGCAGCAGAGGGTGGGCGCAAACAAACAGAAAGGCAGGAACTGCTTTCTCTGACCGTCCCTGGGAACCACAGCCAGCTCCTCCGAGGAAGACCAACTCACAGAGGCATTTATTTCATTAAAAGACGCACAGAAGAAAGAACGAACTCCGGAAAAGAGGCATTCTTGGAAGTAACTTGTGCTCTAGACCCAGCTGAGTGGACGGCTTTTCTCTTTTCTCTGATTTTCTCGTCCCATTCCATCTTGGTCAGATATTCAATACTTCCTTTTGGAGAACACATACATTTGTTTGACTTGGAATATTGAATTTGGAGGCTGTTCAGCAATTTCAAATTTCAGGAGTGGGGCAGTGGGGAGACACTGTAAATTAAAAAATTCTTTCCTCCTCGGTTTCTACCCAAGACTGTATATTTTTTGATGGCAAAATTAGGGATTAACTATAAACATCTGTTTGTTCGGTACTGACATGGTTGTGAGAACAATTACCAAAGCCATTGAGGTGGGGGAGGGTTCGGATGCTGCAAGTCCACAGTAGAAAGCTCAGGGTCTCCTACCAGGCTTCTGGAGGGGTAGGAAGAAGGGATAGGGAGCAGGAGAGAGAGGTCCAGGAGAAAGCAACAGGGAGGCCCTCCTTCCCCCATGGGCACGTGCACAGACTTCAGACCATCACATGCCCCCCACCACCACCCCAGCCCCAAGTGTCCCTCTCCCCAGCCTCCCAGCCCTGATCTTTCTACTCAGTCCTCATTGTCTGGAGCAAAATTCCCTCCACAGCCTTGGCAGGTCTTTCCTGAGCACCTACTGTGCATCAGGCACTGTGCTAGGCTCAGAATGAGGCTGTGGACAAGATAGAAGTGTGGCTGCTCACATGGCCGCCATACTCCCCGTGAAGGAATGGCCACTGAATCACTCAGTTCATGATGAATCTGTTCATGACAGTGATGGCAGGCAGATGGCTCACTGGAGAAAGATGGGGCAGCTGTGTCAGTGAGTGACGGGAGCCAATGGGCTTGGGGCTCAGGGAAGGCTCTGGAGAGAGCGATCCTTGAGTAGAGCCTGGAAGGATAAAGAGGAATTAACAAAGCAAGGGAGGTGGGGAGAACCTTCTAGGCAGCGAGCGTGGCCTATGCAAAGGCCCTGGGGTAGGAGAGTGTGCCGATCTGGGGCTAAATAAGGCCCATGAGTGCAGAGAGCATGCCGGTGTGCAGGGTGTGGCTGAGGCTAAAGCCCCAGAAAGCCTCTGAAGGCTTTTCATCTCAGCCAGGGAAAAGATCAGATCTGTGCTTCAGGGAGATCCGGCCAAAGACTGGTGATGGACAGAAGCAGAGCTGTGGGGAGACCCTTAAGGAGAAGTGAGCTCCATGGAGGTGACGGAGCTTGGTGAAGGTGGAAGCAATGGATGGTGATCTGATGAGACCCAGGAGCTGGCGATGCCATTTGCTGCAGCAGGGAGCAGGGGAGCAGGAGCCTCAGGGGGAGGGTGGTGAGTCTGAGGTGCCAGCAACACATCCAAGGGGCACCAAGGAAGAAATTGGGTCTCGGTGGCTGAAATCAAGGAGAGGCCTGGGCCAGGAGTCCCTGCTGGGAGTTCCCAGAATGAGGGTGATGCGGGTGACTTGCAGTGAGGGGGCAGGGACTAAAGGCAGACCCCAGGGAGCCCTGGCGTGAAGCGTGAGAAAGAAGAGCAGCCCCAAAAGGAGTAGGTGGCGGGGGGAGATACTGGGCAGGTGGGGGTCATGGAATTAGGGAACTGTATTTTAGGAGGGAGCCACCTGCTGCGGATGGTCAGGAGGTGACGGTGGCCCTCTAAGGGAGGCAGTCGGTGTGTTTCCTTTGTCACTGCTCGTGACACCCCTGTGAAGTAGTTGCGCTATTGGCCTCACGTGACAAGGAGGAAAACTGAGGCACCTAGAGGTGAAAGGACCTGCCCGAGGCTGCAGAGCTGGGAAGCGGCAGCAGCAGGATGTGACCCAGGCAGTGTGGGTCGGGCCTGTGCTGACCACCGCACACATTGCCTCTCGACAGGAGGCATTAAGGGGAAGCTCTGGGTGTGCTGACGTGAAGGTCACTGGTGACGGCACTGGTCAGCTCGGGCTGCCGTAACAGTCCCACAGACTGGGGGGCTCAGAGAGCAGACATTTATCACCTCACAGTCCCAGAGGCTGGAGGTCTAAGATCAAGGTGCCGGCAGGATCGGTTCCTCCTGAGGTCTCTCTCCACAGCTTGCAGGTGGCCATCTTCTTCTCCCTGTGTCCTCACACGGTCTTTCCTCTGAGTGTCTGTGTCCTCATCTCCACTTCTTACAGGACACCACTCAAGTTGAATTAGGGCCTACCCTAATGACCTCATTTTAACTTGATCACCTCTTTAAAGGCCCCATCTCCAAATACATTCTGAGGTCCTAGGAGTTAGGTCTCCAACACAGGAATTTTGGGACACAAAACTCAGCCCATCGCAGCGACCTTACTGAGAGCAATGTTGGGGGAGAAAGCCAGACAGGGAGGGCGTGGACAGCGTGAGAAGAGGAGAACTGGAGGCAGCTGGGAGAGCTCCTCCTCAGGGAAGTTGAGCTGTGAACAGAGGTGTGCCAGTTCTCTGTGGCAGGGTAACAAATCATGCCAAAACTTACAGGCTTAGACCATTTATTTTTCTATGGCTGTGAGTTGAACAGACAGTTCTCCTCCCCCACCTGGGCTTGGCTGGGGCCCTGGGGTAGCTGGAGGGCTAAAGTGGCCTCAGCCACACATTGTAGCTGGTGGGCAATATCTCAGTTTTCAGCCATGCATCCTCTCCACATGGCTGCTTGAGCTTCCTCACTACATGGTGGCTGGGTGTCAAGACCCAGCACTTGCAGAGGAAACGCCCAGGCCGCAGGTACATATTTAGCCCATGCTTGCTAACATCCCATGGGCCATGGCTACTCACGTGGCAAGCCCAGATTCCATGTGGGAGTCATGGCCCCACGGGGGGCCACCAAAATCAATATGCTGCAAGGTCAAGACACAACAGAATGGGAAGGGACAGAATGTGGCAGGATGTGTTTAATAGATGGTAGTGACTTGCTCGTGTTCAAGAGCTGAGCAGAAAGAGTGAAAGAATCAGTGTAGAAAGGAGAGGCTGAAGATTGTGGGAGCAGAGTGATGATTTAGACATGGAGAGCTGTGCTTTATTGAGCATTCACTGCATGCTTCATTCTAGACAGCCCAGTAACGCAGTTCCTATTTGCACCCCATTGTACAGTTAGGGCTGAGCTGGGTGTGCAGCGGAGCCAAGACACCTCCCGTTCTGGCTGACCTCAACATCATCGTCCCTGACCACTGCATCCCAATGATGGCTGGGATGGGCTGATCTGTCCCTCCCCACCCCACCCCCATGGATCTTGTGTCAAAGTCCAAACCCCCGTACCTCAGAATGCGACCTGATTTGGAAATAGGGCTGTTGCATATGTAATCAATTAAGATGAGGTCATACCAAAGTAGAGGGGAACCTAGTCCAATATGACTGATCTCCTTCTGAGAAAGGGAAATTTAGACACAGAGACATACACACAGGAAGAACACTGTCTGAAGGTGAAGGCAGAGATTGAGGGGATGATTCTATAAGCCAAGAAATACCAAAGATGGCCAGCAAACCACCAGAAGCTAGGACAGAGGCCTGGAACAGAGGATCGCTCATAGCCTCAGAAGGAACCAATCCTGCTGACACCTTGACCTTGGACTTCTGGCCTCCAGCAGTGAGACAATAAACTTCTACACATTAAGCCCTCAGGTCTACGGGACTTTGTTACAGCAGCTCCAGGATGCAAATACACTGTGAAAAGAGGGTGACTTTAATTCCACCACATTCTACTGGCTGAGAGAGACCCAAGGGGGTGGGGATTTGGATACAGGGATACAGGGAGGGGTGAGAAGTGGGGACATTCTCACAATCTACCACAGGGGGTGGAAGCTTGAAATCATCACTATAGAGGATGGGGGTGGGGGCCAGGCAGGGCTCCCAGAAAGATTTCCAAACAATGCCCACCCCTCTGCTGAGGTGAGAGACCCTGAATTTGTCACGGAGTCAGACCAAACAGTCACGCATTTGAGTCAGCTTCTTTGGCTTCAGGGAGAGGCGGGAATAAGAGACCCGGGTATGTCCTGCACCGATTTGTCCCATGTTTGGGAAAAGGCACATGAGGAGAAAAGCCACAGGAGCCCCTCAGTTGGGTTCAAGCTCCAGATGCACCACCCACTTGCCAGGAAAGATGCTTCTCTTCTCAGCATCTCTGTGTTTCCTCATCTGTGAAGAAAAGAACGCAGTGCCCAATTCTCAAATCCATAAGACCCTGGAGAAAGAGAGATGTTTTTGTCCATTTGTGGAAAATCAAATTGGTGACACGCCCTGACTCTGTGAGAGGCCATCTGTGGACTGTTGACCCTCTCGGAATCATCATCTTCATTCATTCAGCAGACATGGGGTTTGATGACAGGAGATCTACCCACAATATGTGGGCCACGTATCTTCCAGCATCTGAGAAAGCTTCACCTGTGAGCATTCCACCTCAATTCCAACTGGCTAAATCAGCTGGTTCTCCACTGAGGGATACGTGGTCCATTTCCAAGATGGAATAAAGACAGGTTAGGCCAGCCTGGGTGGGGGTTTCTCAGGACTGACGGTGCCCAAGGAACCAAATTTCACACTCACACCCAGCTCCAGAAGACGTGCAGGGAGGGGCTGTGGCATGCACTCAGGGCCACGTGACTACATCTCATTGCAACCCATGCAATGATAGAGGATTTTATGCATAATATGTAAAGAGTCATACAACTTAATAAGAAAAAAACATAGGTAGCCCAAGAGGAAAATGAACAAAAGTTTGGAGTAACGATTTCACAAAAGAGGATACCCGCATGACAATAAACTTATGGAAAGGTGCTAATGCAAATTAAGATCCCAGTGAGCTGGCACTGCACACCCACCTGAAACAATACAATAAAGGGGACTGACCATGCCCGGCGTTGAGGAGGGTCTGGAGCAACCACAGTTCTCACGGAAGGAGTCTAAGATGGTGCTGTTGCTTTGGAGAACTGTTTGGAAGTTTCCAGGAAAGCTGAACATGTGCATATTCTGTGAACAAGCAACCTCACCCCTGGGTGCATACCCAACTGAAATGCATATGATAGATGGGGAGACTCGACTCAGGCAGTCACCACATCCACCCACTCATCCTGCAAATATTTATTGTACACCTCCATGTGCCAGGTACTGGCCGAGAGCTGAGGACATAGAAGTGATGAAAGAGATCAGGGTGCTTGGAGATTTCGTTCCGGAGGGAGGGAGACACGAACAAGATAAAATAAGAACTACACACAGTCTGCTCATAGGGGTCTGAGAACACTGGAGCAGGGAAGGGCACAGGCGCTGGGCTAGGGGTGATAATGTGAGCACGTGGCGGGGAGGAAGGTGCTCGCTAAGAAGACAGTGTCTAAGTGTTTGAGCAGCCCATGAGAGGCTGCAGGGAGTTGGTTGTGGGTGGGCCTGGAGGAGGAGAGTCCAGGCATAGGGAGTAGCAGGGTAAAGGCCCTGGGGCAGGTGTTGGAGGAATAGCCAGGAGGCCAGTGTGGCTGGGGTGCTAGAGCAGAAGGGGACAGGGTCCTTGAGAAGAGCGGGAAGGAAGGCTGGGTCTGCTCACATGTCCACCTTCCCGCAGACATGAGTGAGGGAGGCAGGGCTGGCTTTCACCCACCGGCACAAACCCCATGCTTCGCTTGCAGCTTCTCAACAATGCAGCAAGTTAAGTCAGCCCAATGAGGACAGGATCTGGGCTGCCAAGTCCCCCAGTGTGTCCACTCAGTGTATAGACCAGGCCCTGGAACATTTCTTATCTGGCCAGCCCCTTCTCTGGGTTTTCCAAAGTGACTCTCCTGGGGAGGTCCCAGAGTCCGCAGGCTGGCATCTCATGCCACTGCGTCAAGGAGGCCTGCAGCCCCCATGCCCAGGCCCTGTGGTCTGCGGCACTCCAGAGGGAGTGGAAGGCCAGCACCGCACAGAGCAGAGTGGCCTTGCACACTGTTGAGCCCTCTGCGTCCCCATAAACACCCTCCGCCTTGGCTGAGAGCCTCTTGGTCATATTACAAGCAGCCTAAATGACACCTTTAATAAAAAGAAACACACAGCCCCATTTATATACAAGTGTAAAATAGATTGAAATAATTTTAAATGCATGAGTCACTCACAGAGACTGTGTTTTTCTAAAAAATCACAAACAGCACTTTGTGGTGAAGATGGTCATCAACAGGGGCTTGTCCTGAAGACATGGATCCCAGCAAGGCAGGGGCTCAGCCTTGCCTTCCGGACAGAGGGGCACCGAGTCCAGGCCTATGCCCAGGCAGTCAGTGGCAGAGCCAGGTGCCAGAACCGTTGGTATCCAGAGCCTGTGTCTTCCCCACTCTTCCCCACTTTGTCCATCAGCATGGATGCCACGGGCAGAGCTGGTGGCCCTGCAGTTTGGGTGGGGGGTGGGGAGGCAAAATGGCACGTTGGGTCTCTCCCATTCAACCAAGGCTTCAGTCTCCTTGTTTACAAAACAACCCTAATGGCTGAGTTGCCACTTGCCACGGTCGTCCTCCTACGGCACCTCTTGAATCACATAGCCCCGGTGACGGGGAGCTCACTTCCCGGCAGGCACCCTTGGAAGCTGACACTTGTGGAAGCCCTTCTTTGCTGCTACCAGCCTCCCCGAGGGGAACAATGAGCTGCTCCTCTCCTCTGTGAGTCCCCAGCCCTCTTCCCTGCCTATCCCTATCACGGACATCAAACCGCAGCTGCGCAGAGGGCTGATGGCCAGGAAGGGAATGGTGAGCGACCCCAGCCAGGCACCACCTCGTGCTGGCATGTTGGCCATGGGCCTTCTGCTCCCTGTCATCCTTCCCACCCGCCCACAGCCCAGGCCTCAGTCGGCCAGCGGATGCACCCCAAATCCCACCCTCTGCCCACCTCTGCTACACCCTGGTCCCAGCCCCCATCATCTGTCATCCACACGGTGGCAGTCCTCCTCCAGGGCTCCCTGCCTTTACCCTCAACCCACCCCGACACAGCGAGAGGGGCCCTGCAACCTCTGATCGACCCTCTCTCAGAGGGAAGCCCAGGCCTGACCATGCTTCTTGGCCTCCTGCCATGCTGCCTGGGGCCTTGGTGCCTTCTGTCTCCTTCCCTCTCCTCCTTTGCTCCAGTGTCCCCTGTGAGGAGGCGGGTAGGCTACTTAATTTTGCACCCCATCCGTCTTCCACGTCCTATTTTCACCAGAGCCCTTTTAATTTAGCCACATATTCAATACTTTCCTTACCTTGCTCACTGTCTGTCTCCCTGGATGGGCTCCCAAGGGCAGGAGTCTTGCCCACCCTACTCACAGCTGCGTCCCAGAGCCTGGAAGGCGCCGGCACCCGTGGGTACCAGCAGTGTTCACCGCACGTATGGATGAGTGCAGGGAGCAATCACCCGTGCTGGCTGAATGAGGCTCTCTGACGAGATGCGGAAAACCCAGGACTTTGTGTAAAGTAGGCACAATCACATTAATTGTGGTAAAGTACACATAGAATTTACCATTTTAACCTTTTTTTTTGGGGGGGGGGCAGATGGCCGGTATGGGGAACCAAACCCCTGACCTTGGTGTTACAAGGCTGCGCTCTAACCAACTGAGCTAACTGGCCAGCCCCCATTTTAACCATTTTGAAGTGTGCAGTTAATTGGATACCATCACCACCCACATCCATAATTCCCTTATCTTGCAAAACCGAAACTCTCCCCATTAAACACTAACTCCCCATGGCCCCTACCCCAGCCCCTGAGAAAGGCAGGTTTACTGTGCACTGGTTAGTAACTTGTCTGAGTCCAGCAGGAGAGGACACCCATGCCCACAATGAGTTACACGAGGTGGGTTTATTACTCATGGATAGGCAGTGAGGTACGACAGAAGCCTCTTATCCATTGTGAGCTGGTCCCCGAAGGCTCAGAAAAACTACCCCGGGTGCATGGAGTCTCATGTGCATGTGCCCCTCTTACACCACAGCTGGGGGACTCTGGAGTGCAGCCCCCCTGTGTTTTATACCCTAGTGCTGGACTGAAGCTTTGAAGGACATGCTGTTTCTATGGGGGGACTGCATCAGAGCCCAGGCTATTCCAGCCAGTCCTTCTCTCTCTCAGGATGTTATATTCCCAGCACATTCTACAAATATTCTTGAGAACTGCAATCAAGAAAGTGAGGAGAACTGAGTCTGTCCAAGGCCACCTGTACCCTGGCGACCACCATTCTACTTTCTGTCTCTATAACTTTGCTGACTGTAGGCACCTCATATAAATGAGAGCATACGGTGTTTGTCCTTTTGTGATTGGCTTATTTCATTTAGCATTGTCTTCAAGGTTCATCCGTGTTGCTGCATGTGTCAGAATTTCCTTCCTTTTTAAGGTCGAATCATATTTTATTGTATGGACAGACCACATTTTGTTTATCCATTCATCCACCAACGGACACTTGGGCTGCTTCCACTGTTTGGTTATTGTGAATAATGTTGCTATGAACTCCAGTGAGCAAATAAGGCATAAATAACTTGTTGCAGGATCAAAGGAGGGAATGAGGAACTGAATGTGTGAATGAATGAATTATGCATTCTGAAGAGCACCCAGGCTTGTGCTTCTCCCACAGGCCCCTGTGGCACTGGTTTCTGTGTGCTCCTCATCCTCCAGGCTGGCATGCATCCCCCTCCCTACATCAGCAGGAGCCTGGCAGCTGCCAGGCAGGACCCCACCACAAAGAAATACACCGTCCCTTTTAGAAGAGCTCCTGCTGGCTAGTTTTCACATGAGGTCCAAGCTCTCCTTGAGTGAGAATTGCAGGCAGGCGTGCAGGGGTCTCCACACAGCCGTGTTGGCATCACACAGGCTGGCATTAGGCGGCGAGGCCGTCCTTGTTCTCTCCTTTCCTTCTCATCCTCTTCTTCCTTCCTATTCCTCCTTCCCCTCTTCACACACCAGGGTGGCTGCTTCAGGGTCAAAGCTAAGCCAGCCGCTGCTTGCAGAGTAACATGCATCCAGCAGTGGAGGATTCCAGAAGCTCTAACCTGGGCAGGGTCCTCAGAAAGCATCCATTCATTGGGTGGTTTTAAACCTTGTTTTGCAGCTATTCTGTTGCTCAGATAAAATCCTGCCTGGAGCGCCAACACTTTAGAGACAGGAGTGGAACTGCTTTATGGTTACCCCTCCCAATGCCCTTCGTGGAGCTTCCCCCACCCACTCATGTTATGGAGGGCAAGCCCCCGACTGAGCCCAACACCACCCAGCTGACAAAGGGCATGGTGTGCAGGAAGTCACCACTGGGGGCAGCTGGAGCCTGACCCTGCAGGGGAAATGTCTCAGTGTCATCCACCCGGGAGTGAGGGGGCCTGGTGTTTATCCACCAACTCCCACCAGCCCCTGCTTGGGGACCATTTGTTGGAGGTGAGGAGGTGTGAATTCCTTGGCCCTTCCAGGCTGCTGCAAGGGCAGGCTCTGGTGGCAGCAGAAGCCAGTGCTTACAAGTGAAAGTCAGCCCTGGGCCATCAACATTCACTTATTCATTAATTCACTGCAGGGCCTGATGGGGCTGACGGGGAGCGGTTGAGAATAAACATAGGAATAACATGGCCCTACCTATGACGCCTTGAGCAGCCCTGAGCAGAGCTCCCCCAGGCTGCCACTCCCAGGTTGCCAAGGGCCTGCCAATCATCCACTTGCCTCAGTTTACCACCATCAGGCTGGAGAGGATGGGGTATTGCATTCTAGATGCTGTGAGAGCAAAGACCAAGCTAGCTGCTGTCATATGAGACCTTCACACACATATCAGAGCCAGACAGGGAGGATTTTGTCCCTAGGACCGCCCAGTCCATAAGCAGCAGTTTAAAGGGACATTCACTTGTCTGGTCCGCAGATATTTGTTGTGCACATACCTTGTCCCAGCACTGTCCAGGAACTGGGGTGCAGGACAGGCAGCATCTCTGCCCTTCCAAAGCAGACATGCCCATGGGAGAGACAGCCAGGAGTCAGTCAACTGATAAGCTCCCAAAAGACTGCACACAATGTAAGTGCCCTGAAGACAGTCAGTAAAAAGGAATTATGAGAGACATGGGGGTGCTGCTGGACCCTCAGGGACCCCAACATGGGCCTGTGTCCATAGTTTGGTCTGTCTCCTTGTCAATGTCTGATTCATCAGCCCGTGAGGAAAGAGGAGTGGCAAAGTCCTGCAGCGAACCATGGGCCAGCCCCCACCTCACTCAGAACATTTTGCCCCCTGCAGCTAGCTCCCAGCAGCCCCAGGGACACCGTACAAAGATCAAGTCATTCCCTCACACCGATTCCAAACATCTTTGTGAGGAAATCCCACTTGCTATGTGTCCAGGCACCTAACTGAGGCCATGAGATATTGTTGGTTCCTATTCTAAAGAGGAGGAAAGTGAGGCATGGAGAGCGCAGGTAACTTGCCCAAGCTAACAAGTGACGACGTCAGGATTTAAACCTAAGGCAGCCTGGCTTAGAACCTGGCCCTTCGTCATGGTGCTAGGCTGCCCCATGACTCAGTTGTCCTCGCATTCAGGTCTTTCACTGATTGGTCTCATAACAGCTGTGTTCTGGAATACATTCGAATGCAGTTCAGCCAGATAAACCCTCACGGGGAATCTTCTCAGGACTGAGGATACAGGGATAGCCCAAGAAGTGACAGTGGCCTGAATGTACACCCTGGCTCTGCCTGTCATTCACTCTCTGTGTAAGCCCTCTTCTCTGAGCTCCAATTTCCCCATCTGAGAAATGAATTTGGTAGTCTCTATCTCAAAGAGCTGAAGGTTTTAACCAAGTATTAGCCAAGGTCATGCCCAAAGTCAGTACTCCAAAAATGGTGGGGGTGTGGGTGGAGAGGCCCCATCCTGGGCTGGGCACACCTGGCTGGTCTCTGGTACAAGCTAGCTCCTTTCCCTGCTTCTTCTCAGGGAGGGCCCTGGGTTCCGGTCAGGCTCCAAGGCTGGGGAACCAGCCACGTGGATCTCCCGCACCACTTCCCCACAGAGCTCCCTGGAAGATGCACGGCTCCAGGACCAGCCCAATCCCCTCCAGACCCTACCTCTGCCCACACCCAGCCACTGGCCACCTTTCAGACAGGAGGAAGGAACCCTACAGAGACCCCCTGGGAAGGGGAAAGAGCCACCCAGCCAGGCATCTTCCTGGCTCTGGGGGGTTTCTGAGCATTTGCAGTAGGCACCCAACCCAGCAAAAGCCAGGAAGGTCTGTGACCGCAGAGTGTGTTTTCCTTATTGCGCAGGGAGATGCCAGGTGGAGAGGAGCTGCTGCCTGCCTCAGGCTGTGTCAGGGACAGATCTCAAGCACAGGACATGGTGAGTGCTGGTGAGTGCTAGTGAGTGCCGAAGAGTACGCGCAGGGCGGGTCAGGGTCAGGGTCAGAGCAGGCCTCCGCTGGGACGTGCTTGGGGAGCCCAGGCCGGAGGAGCAGGAGGGAGTCCCGGGCAGCGGAAGCACAGGGAAGGACACTGCAGGCCGAGGAACAGCATAAGCGAGTGCCCTGAGGAAGGAGGGAGCTGGGGTGTTTGAGAAGCAGAAACACAGCGGGGAGGTTTTCCATCGCTTTCCGCTTTCCCCACTGTCTGCCAGGAGACTAACTCCCTCATTTCTGTGCTCAAGGTCACAGGGTGGTCTGGGGGACAGCTGGTCTGAGCTCCCTTCCGTTTTATCATCTCCTTCTGTAACTCCCCGTTTCTGCCCCGCTTTCTCCACCTTCTCCTTTCTGCCCCTTTCCCTTTCTCTCGTCTCCGTCTCTGCGTGGCCACCCTCACCCCGCCTGCTCCCGCCTCCACCTGCCCCTCCTTGGGCGGGCGCCGCCTCCATGCGCAGCTCAGCCGCGCAAGCCCCGTTAATGCGTTTCGCATGGCTCGTCAGTCAAACGCCCTTCTAATGTCCTTAAAGCACGCAGAAAATTGCATCCTTATGAAAAAGAAAGAAAAAAAAAAAAAAAAAACAAATTGCCTGGCGGAGGAGGCGGAGCTGCCGCGGGGCTGGGGCTGCCACGCGCGCCGAGCTCAGTTCGGAGGGGCCAGGCGGGCAGGAGGTGCGAATTCCCCGCAGCGCCTGGGCCCACCTCCGGCCTCCGTACCCACCACCCTTTTCCTCCTCTCCATACTTGTTCCGGGCAGTCTGACCTTCCTCTGAACCTCTAGGTCAGGATCCTAACCGCCTCAGGACCTTCGCGCTGGCAATGCCAACTGCCTGTGCACTCAGGTCTCAAAGGATCAGCTCCTCCGTCCAACCCTCCTGCACCACCCTACTGAAGTCCCCGCCACACTCATCGCCTATCACTTGCTTCATTTTCCACATGACACCTGTCACTCCCTAAAATCACTTGTGGATTTATTTGTGGCTTCTTCCTCGCTCCCCCCCCGCCCCACAAAGTAAGCTCCTGGCCGGAGGCTGTACCCAGCACGCCTAGCACACTGCCTGGCACGCAGCAGGCATTTAGTAGGCACTTGGTGAACAAATGGATGAGACAT
Organism: Galeopterus variegatus; assembly: GCF_000696425.1. Classification (NCBI taxonomy): domain Eukaryota; kingdom Metazoa; phylum Chordata; class Mammalia; order Dermoptera; family Cynocephalidae; genus Galeopterus; species Galeopterus variegatus. Next base: position 236,252 of record NW_007727866.1, on the reverse strand, counting down.
TCCAAGTGGGCAGAGGCTTTGGGAAATGCATCTGGAGCACCCTTCTTGGGGCTGCCAGGAAAGAAGCAGTGGAGAACCACAGAGCTGAAGCCAGATCCAGTTCCGCTGCTCATAGCTGTGTGTTTCTGGGAGAGCTGCCTAAATTCTCTGAGCTTATCTCCATCAGCAAAATGTTAGCAGGAGCACCTAGCTTACTGGGCTGTCACTGGGTCAACAAGGTAACTCAGAGTGGGGGAGGGGCTGTGTCCCCAGTGCTGGGACCTACCTGCCATGCTCAATAAATGCTTGTTAAATGAATAAAACACCAACGTAAGAGCTTGATAAATATCAGAGAGTCTGTGGTGCCACTGATGTCAGATAGACAATTATTTCCTGAAGAAAGAAAAAAAATTTAATGTTAAGAAGCCATGATCCATTCCTTTCATATCACCTGGAATTTTTATTTTATACTTTACTCAACTATCTTTTAGGCTAATTAAGACATTTTTTAAAAATCACAAATCACTATTGGTTTTACATTTAAAAAAGAAACTATCAGAGAAATCAATCAGTTTAGGTGTTCCTAAAACTTCTGCAAGGTCAGAGCCATCTCTCTGAACAGTCCTCTCCTGTGCCCACATCCTTGTCCCCTGACTACTTCCACTCCTGAGCTGCTCCTTCCCGGTGAATTTCCAAGCCTCGAGAAAGGTCGCTGCAAGGCTTCCTGGCTTTCTCCATCCAGGGTGGGTGCCTGAGAGGCCAGGGGCTACTGCCACCCATTCCAACTAGTCAGCGGTACTCCTGGGAGCGGGGGTCACACGGAGTGAGAACGGGGCCTACAGCACCTGGGACCCCTCACCACCAGCCCAACCGTCATAGGAACCCAAACTTCAGAAATATGAAATGTTGTCTTAAAGCCAATGAGATACAGTAACGTTACCGTGTGAGAACTAGAACAAATCACACAAGGGAGAGGCCTGCCCCCAAATATCAGGGAGGGTCTAGGAGGGCAGACCCCGCCTTACCGCGGACAGAGGGAGGACATTCCTGCGGTGCAGGAGGTGAGGAGTAGCCCAGGGCTCAGGCCCGGCCGCGAGAACTTGGCTCAGGACCAGGAGGACTGGCTAGCCCTGTGTCTGTTGTCACCTTTCTGCCCCGCTCACCAACAAAGAGTACGGGGTCCTGGCTCCCTTCCCTCCGGAAAGTGGGCCGGGCGGTAGTGTTTGAGAAGGCTCCTTCAGCTAGGACATCTGGGCCCGGGATGAGCTGTAGGGGGAGGCGGGGGCAGCTCTGGCCCCTGTGCGACCCGGGCCTGGCCCGGCCTTGGGGACAGAGTCTTCTGGTCAGTTGGTTCCCTTCTAGACACGGGAACCCGAGGTGGGATCGAGGATGTCTCTTGGGTTCCTTCTTCGATGCTGTCACTTCTGGGGCAGGGGCTCCCTGGCGTGTAGAAACGAAATCAGGCGGCGGGTCAACCGAGAACAGGGGAGGTGCCTAGTTTCTGCTAAGACCCTGGAGCTCCGGGGAGATTGCCCGGCCGGCGAGGTTCTCACTCCGGCTTCGCAGGCAGCAGTGTCGGCCACTCCCAGCCGGCCTGCTCAGGGCCTCGGTCTCCCGCAGGCACAGCAGGAGAGGACTCCATACCCCGGACTCGGCAGTAGTCAGCGTGGCCGAGGCCCGTGTTTCTTTTCTTCCACCTTATAAATTCCCTCCAGCGACCCTCCAGGAGAGCTCAGAACAGGGGAGGAAGCGCGCCAGGGTAACCTTTATTTTTCAAAAAGTGGAGCGTCAGGGAGGACTGGGACGCCCGCGCCCGGCGGCGCCTGCCACTGTCCCGGCGCTGTCAGTGGAGTCGCAGCCTCCGAGAAGGGCGGCGGGCCCCGGCCCTCCGTCTCCCAAAGCCTCCCGCATGCCGGGCAGAGCCGGACGCCGCCCAACGCTCAGCTCTCCGGATCGCGGGAGCATGTCCAGGCTCCCTCTTCTACCGACCAGGAGATCGACTTGGTCTGGCCCAGAGTGACACGAAGTCGGGACGCGATTCCCCGTCCCCGGCCGGGACCCTCCAGCCAACTCTGCCCCCCGCCCCCCGATTCTCGCGAGACGCCCGAGCCCGCTCCCTCCCTCGGCCGCGGGCCCCGAGGCTCCGCCGCCCGCGCCGGCTCTGCGTTTTCTTTCCCAGGACTTTGGGGCAGAGAAGCGACTTGTGCAGCTGCGGGAGGAGGAGCGGGAGCGCGGGGATCCTCCCTCCCCAAGCCCCGGGCCTGGAGAGGGGAGCGTGGCTGGTGCGGGCGGGGGGGGGGCCTCGACGCTTGGTGGCCGGGGTGCGGTGGCAGGCAGGCCGGGCCCCCGGGAGCTCGGAGCCGGCACGCGCAGTCGGCAGACCGTGTCACCTCGGGGCATAGAATGGGGCCCTTTACCTAGAGTCGCGGCTTCACAGGCTGCGGTCCCCACGCCAAGTCTCCACGTAAGCAGGCAGTCGTCCCCTCTGCGCCTCCGCTCCTCCCGCCAGCGGGCTCAGAGCTTCTGTCCAGTCTCAGTTCCCGCAAGCAAGGAAGCCCCGAGCTGCCTGGACGCGACCAGCGCGCAGCCCGCTCCTCCTCCCCGTCCTCGGGGGCTCGGTCTGCTGTGTGATCGCGCAGTCCCTTGTCCCACCAAGGCACAACGGCGCAGGCAGGGACAAAAACTCCACCCCTCCCACTTCCACCCTCACTGGATTCCGGACCCACTCGTTTGAGGTCCAGCTTTCCCACTGACCCGCCGGTGACCTTGGGACCGTAGTCCCCGCATCAGGTTCCCCATCTGTGTCTGGAGGGGGCTGTATTCACTGAAGTATTGGAGCCCTTATGCTTAGACACCGGAATTGCCGGACCCCTTCTTCCCCCACTGCTTAGAGCCTTGGTCCTATGAGGACCTCTGGGTCCACTCAGTGAGGGGCTGCCTTGGGAAAACGACACAGCCGCACAAGGCAACTAGTTTGCACAAGGTCGCATTCCTCAGATTTAGTAAAACCAGAGAACACTGAACAAACTAACTGGCTCGGTCGAACCCCTTCCTTGCCTCTCTTCAATAGCCCAGGGGGGTTCTACCCCCCCTTCCTGCCACAACTCTGCATAGTTGACAAAGGCATACCTGGAATCATGGTCTCCCAGGCATCCTCTAGGACAGAAGTGAGAACTTCACTTTCCTCTCCTTTGAAAAGGAGAGGATTAAACACAACCCTGTAAGTCACTTGGCTGCTGGGGCCTGGTGCACGAAAGTTGGAGGGTAGCTAGGTTGAGCCAGCCTGGGAGTAACCCCAAGGGCCAGAAAAAATTAGGGGGTGCAGCCATACACTGATGATTCATTCTTTGTAGGTGTCCAGGATTGCTCAGGTTTTCTTGCCCCTCAGGGGATGCAGGCGAGTAGTATGGAAGCTGTTTGCAAGGCTGAATTAAAAGCCCTGAACAGCAAAAGCTGGTTTCCCAGAGACTTGGCAGGGCTGAGGCGCGGAGAATCACTTGCAGCCCTCAGAATGTGCTGGTTTTCTCATCTCCTTGAGGCTGGCGATGCTCGTGGAGGGAAAGTGCAAGCTCAGGTTCCGGGAAGGGATGATCAAGCCGCCATATGAAAAGGAAGCTGTCCCCACGGTAGGTGCGTGCGATAACAGGTCGCTTTCTCATTCTGAAACCAAAGCCTGGAGCCGAGTGTGGATGTTTCTTTCTTTCCTTTCTCTTTGGGCCTTCCAATCCCGGTCCAGCTTGAAATTCTGCGCGGCCAAGATGCTTCGTCTTTCAGCACTTTAACTGGTAAAGCGGCCATCTCTCTGTCTCCATGCCTGGTCACCCCCCCGCAGGAAGAGCAAGGATAGGAACCCACATGCCCTCTGAGCGCAGCTGGGAGAAGGCCACTGAGACCTCGGTGAGGAGGGGGCGCCCGCGGGCACGGGACGCCCAGCCGCGGACCTCGAAGGGACCGCCCTGTGCGGACCGGGCAGTTCTGCGTGCGTCAAGTGTCCTTACTGCCCCGATCTGGAACTCGACTGCCCGGATGCTGCCGAGCTGTATGCCGCGGAAAATGTGCAGACTCTGGGAGCGGGCACCACATGGGCCGGGCAGCCGCTGGTGGCTGGCCTCTGTGCGAACCTAGAGCCCTCGGCTTTCGGTCCGCCTCATAAGGGGCTGGCGAAGACCATGTCAAGGGCCTCACAGCTGGTCCTTCAAGTCCTAGGTGACGGAACCAACCGAGGCGGCTCTGGGCCCCGGGCCACTTCCTGAGCGAGTCCCACGGTGGGCAGCCGGGTCCCGCTCGTGTGGGCGCCCCGGGTGCAGCCAGACTGCTACTGCCGGCGGCGCCGAGGGCTGGGAAAGAAGAGGCACGGAGTTCAGACTGGCCCCTCACACCCAGAGTGGAATCGATCGATTGCCAGGGTCCTGAAGCAACTGTGCCTAGCCGTGCCTAGCCTGGTCCCAGTGGAGCAGGGCACAAGTCGCCTCGACAAGGGTGTGTTAGAAACGACTGAGAGCGCCTTGTTCCCTTACCGTCTCCCCCCGCACCCCCCCCACCCCCGCGGTTTCAGAAGCCGCCACACCAAGCCCCACTGTGTCATAAAATATTTTATTTGAAAAAAAGTCACCGTCTTCGCAAGAGGGGGGTAGGGGACCCAGTGACGTCGGGGACCCAGTCTCTAGGCCTAGCCGCTGGGGTGTCCGAGCGCATCTCGGGCCATGGTGGCCTGCGCCCGCCGTTCCCCAACGCGCGGAAGCGGGTGAGTGCCTAGCGGCGTCCGGGCCAGGAGGGCCGGCCCGAGGAGGGGTGGGGTGCGGGCCAGGAGTCGGGCGTGAACGCGCGTGGGGCGCCCGGCGCCG
>NW_007727866.1:228057-230887 GCF_000696425.1 Galeopterus variegatus | reverse complement strand
TGGCGCCGCGGAGCGCCGAACCGGATAGCTCCCGCCGCGCTGGACGCGAGTCTCCCGGGCTAGGGGCCAGCAGCGCGCCGAGGCCTGGGTTCTGTTTCAGGGTCTGCGTCCTTTCTCGTTGGCCCCTAATTGTCCGCATTCAAGGTAACGATAAAATGTTTAGGAAGAAACCGGCGTGGGCGCCGAAGGCCGGCTCTCGGGTTCCAGAGGGCTGAGGCGGCTGAGAGCAGCGCTGGGGTCCCGGGCGCCGCAGCGTCTGCCGCACTAGTCCTCGCGGCTCCTGTCGCTCGGCTCGCCCGGCACCTCCGCCGGCTTCTCCGCCTCCTTGGCGCGCTCCTGCTCCGTGAGCTGCTCGCTCGTGGGGATGGAGTTCTTCTTGGGCCGCCCCTTGGGCTTGGTGGGGGACTCCAGCCCGCCGCCCTGCAGCACCTGCACGGGGGACGGCCAGCGCCGCCGTGAGCCGGGACGCGGACCGGGGAGCCCCGTACCCTTCACCCAAGCGAGACTGAGGGGCCCAATAAGGCCCCCCGACGCCGCTCCTTGCCCGGGCGAAATGGCGGCCGTTTGAGCGCAGCTGGGGAGAGGCGGCCCCAAGGTCTGGCTGAGGGATTCAAGGCTGCCAGGGGGGCTGAGGGTGCAGCGGGTCAAAAAGGCTCCGCTAGAGCACCCAAAGGGACAGAGAACAGGGAGGGTCCCGGGACGCACCGGGTACTGAGGGAATCGGAGGGCTGGGGAGAAGTCGCTGCAGGGAGGGGCGGGGAGCAGCTGTTGGAGGGCACAGGGGCAGGGCACAGGGGCAAGGCCCAGCAAACTGAGGGTGCGGGACGCTGCCGCCACACTCACTATTTTCTTCCATTTCATCCTCCGATTCTGGTACCAGGTCTTCACCTGCAACTGGCTCAGGCCCAGGGACTCGGCAAGATCTATTCTGGAGAGAGCAGGGTGCACCCTCAGCAGCGCAGGCCGCCGCCCCCCACCGCCCGCGGACCCCGGCTTCGCCCCGCACTACCTGTCCGGCGTGGAGAGGTATTTCTGCTTCTCGAAGCGTTTCTCCAGGCCCATCAGCTGCAGTTCGGTGAACACGGTGCGGCTCCGGCGCCCCTTCTTGGCCTTGGTGCCCGGCTCCCCAGGGCCCGAAGCCTCCAGCTTCCCGCGGAGCTGCAGCTCCAGCGGCAGGTGCGGCGCACCCGCGGCGCCGGGCAGCCCAGGCCCGGCGGCCAGCAGCGCCGAGCCCAGCCCCGAACAACCAAGCGGCGCCAGCGGGAACTTGAACACCGCCGCCTGCTCTGCCTTCAACACGGCTGCGGGAGAGAGACAGGAGCTGCGTGAGCTGGAGCCGCGCTCCTCCGACTCGGGGACCCTCTCGCCGTGCGCCGCGGGGGTGCTCGCGCTCGCTCAGGCCACCCCTGTGGAAACCTCTCTGCCTGGCTGCCGGGCGCGAGGATTTGCGCCACGCCAGGGGCGACGCTCCTCAGCGCCGGCGTCTCCGGAGTCTGGGAAGGGGAACCCTCCAACCCCGCGCTCCGCCCTGGCGTTCCCCAGGCCCCAGAGCCTCGGAGACTTCGGGGTTCTCCGTGCACAGGTTCACAGGCCCTCCGAGACGCGCAGAGGGTGTCTTTCGTGGAAAAGGGAAACCAAAAAGAAACGGCAACGAGTTGGGAACACAGGCGTTAGCCCCAACCAAGTGCGCATTGCTGCCTTCACGAAAGAACACGAGTGGAGTGTGCGCACTCGCTCTCTGTGAGCGGCACGGCAGCCACGCGGCGGGCGGCCGAGGCGTCACCTGGGGAGGGGTTGGGCGCTTCCCGGAAATCCCAAAGCACCCCGCGAAGCCCGAAACTGTCGTCCCCATTTTCTCTGTTCAGACTCCTTCCCGTGAAGATGTTTCCATTTTCTTCAGTCCTAAAATGATTTTTTTGCCCGCTTCAAACGAATTATTAAAACAGAGCGGATGGAGGTGAAAGACAGCTGCGACGCCGTGTCCGAGACGGACCTAGGAGAGCAGAGCGGCCCTGCCGGCCCTGGGCGGGCGAGCCCTGCCTGCAAGAGGGGTGATGCGGGAAGGAGGCCGGGGCTGGGTCTCCGCCCGAGCGCAGGAGGCCTCTCATCGCGGGCAGGAGTCCGAAGGGCCAAGCTGCTGGTAAACGCGGGGAGGAGGACCGGCGGGGAGAGGGATTCTTGGGGAAGAATGTGGGGGGGAGGCAGACCGGTCCCCTAAGACAGGCCGAGAAGGCCGAGCCGCCGGTGGAGAGCGAGAAGGAAAAAGGCAAGAAGAGAATGAAGCGTAGAGGGAAGGACACCAGCAGGGCACCCGCCGAGGAAGACGACAGAGGCAGAAGGGTCTGGGCCGGAGGCTCGAGCTCCGCGGAGGCCCAGCCGACCTGGAAGCACAAGCGCCAGCAGGGAGGCGGCTCGAAACCAGGCCTCTTACATCCAGGCCAGGCCCCGGCAGGTCCGCGCTGCGGCCGAGGCCACGTCCATCGTCCGGGGGAGTGTACCAGCTCCAGGGGACTCTGGGCTGGCGTGGGCCAGCGACGGCACCCCGCACGCAGAGACGCGGGCCTCTTCCCTAGGAGTCCTGCCTTCCCCGGCTTGAGCAGCCGCGGCCATTCGCGGCCAGCCCTGTGTGGCGAAGCCCAGGCGCCCACTTCCCGAGGTCGCTTTGACCCGCAGTGGACGGCAGCCTGGTCGTGCGCCTGCGACGAGGGTGTGGGCTCGGGTCCCGAGCACGGCCCTCTCCCGTGCCGGAGGCCGAAGAGCGGCCCTGAAAGAGCGAACGCCCTCCCGGCCCTCCGACACGAGGCCTGGTCTCAGAGCAGTCCGGCGCCTG
>NW_007727866.1:224392-227105 GCF_000696425.1 Galeopterus variegatus | reverse complement strand
GCCCCCCACCCGCTAGGCCGAGCCGGAGGCAGGAACGGAGAAGGGAGAGGGGAGGAAGGGAGGGGGCCGCGTGAGAGGGGCTGGCCGAGCCAGAGCGAGGGAGACCGGTCGGAGCGCACGCCCAGGCAGCAGAGCCAGAGCTCGAGAGACCAGACTCCCAGAGAGGGGAGACGGAGGGATCAAAAGAAAGAGGTGAGGGGGCCGCAGGGAGACAGCGAGGGGACAGTAAAAGGAAAGGACAGTCAGGAAGGCGAGCGGCCTGGGAGCGGTTAGGGAGCCCGAGAGAGGTCGGGCTGGGAAAGGGGTGGCCGTGAGCAGCCTCCCGGCCAGGGCGCAGGACTGCCACTCGCAAGGCGGCGGCCAGGCCCGCACCTGCGCCCCCAATCCCGCTCCTCCCCGCCCCCCGCAGCTTACCGTGCGCTGCCTCATCTCTCTCCAAGCTGCCCTGAAAGGAAAGTGAGTGATACGTGGGTACATCCTCCGTGGCAACCTGGGACGCTGTGGGCTGGGTTATGTCCCCCTAGAGGAAGAGATGGGTGCCAGGAGAAAGAACGGGTGCAGCTTTGCCTTTTTACAGCTTTGAAGCATGAAAGAAACCGTTACTGGGCAGAGCTGGGGACTGCGGGCCACAGGGTGCTCTGAGAGTCTGGGGACCAAACTTTGGTGGGGCCTGACTCTGCCTCTGAGTCTCAAAGTCTCCAACATGACGGAGGACGTTGGCAGAGCCTTCTCTAGATCCTTCTGTTCATCATTAGAAGAGTATAAGCCCAAGCTGTGGGTGAACAATCCCAAAGCTAAACCCTCCACTGAGTTTCTCTGGTTGTCCATGCCACTCCTGGGAAAGCCACTGCCCTTTTGTGGGCCTCAGTTTCCTGACCTGTCCAGAGGAGATGCTGACACTTGGCTCCAGGGAGGCTGTAAGGACTGGGCGGGGGTTGTTCTTGCACCCCTCGGAGCCCCACAGGGTCTGTTCAGGGAGAACACAGTTCCTCCAGGCAAGGAGGGTGGATTGTCCCCAGGAGGTCCTGGGGAGGGGTGCCTAACCTCCCCCTCCTCCCTTGAGGAGTCATGGGTCCTACTCCCAGTTCCATCTACCACTGCCAGTCAGCACCTGGCCTACAGCTAGTGTCCTGAGCCACCTCTACTTCCTATGTGAACTCTATGTGGGGCCTGAGTCTTCACCTCAGGGGAAATAGGGGCTACCACACCCTCAGCCCTGCCTCTCCCCAAATTGATGCCATTTCTCCAGCTCCAGCTGCTGTCAGGGAGGGCGTGAGGCTGGCTCTAGGCCCCCGACACCTGCCCCAGACTCTGGGGGTACCAGGAGCTGGGCAAGACCCTTTGTCAATAGGGACTGGGGTGGGGACAAAGAATGTCTTACCAGAGGCTCTGGCCCTGATCCTTCTGCCTCTCCTCCCTAGTTATTGTATGACTTTCTGAACCTCACAGTCATCATCAGGACTGAAAGAAAGTGGCCTTGGTGGCCTCCAGTTGCTTCAGACTCCCTGGGTGGGTGGTTCTGTGAGTAAAAATGGCTCTTAGGAAGGGTGGTGTGGGCCTACTAAGAGCAGTGATACCCCACACTGAGCAGGCCTCTTAGACCTGGAGAGACAGTGGCACTGAGCCCACCCCTGTTGGCCCAGTAGCCACCCTACTTCCCACCAGGCAAATGGAGAAAAGTGTCTCCTGGAGGCCCCAGCATTCCGGTTGCGGCCCTTCCCCATGAGTAGGCTCAGAGAACCCCTCCCTGGATGGGTGCTGATGTGTTGCCCGGTCCAACCACCTCCTTTTTCGGGTGGGAAGCTGAGGCCCAGCAAGAGGAAGGGACTGGCCTAGGGACCACAGTGAGCAGGGCTGATATTCTATTGCTCCCTGTACAACCAGTATCGGGCTGTTTTTCCTGCCCTCCACTGCACCCCACATCCCAGCAGGGCCCACCTGCCTGCTCCGCTACCTGCTTGCTTCTACATCTTCCCATGGGACGCAGCCCAGGCGTGGCTTCTCCAGAGCGTTAGGCCCAACCAGCCCCTACCCCGTGCCCTCATCTCTCATTTGAGCCCTGACAGAAGCCACCCGGTTTTGAACCATCTCTGCCCCATCCAGTTGCAGCCCCGAGGGCCTCACATCCTCAAGATGAGTCAGAGGACAGGAGGATTACTGTTGATCAGGGGTCACCAGACCTATTTTACCACTAGTCAGCCTCCCGGGGTAGCTCCCTGGTCAGGTTGAGGGCAGGGGGCCATTTTCAGGATAGAGGCTTCACCTCTAGACTTGGGGGACTCAGAAGACCAGTGCAGCGCAGCTCCCACAGCATTCCACAGGTGTGTGCCCCAGCTCCTTGGAAATGAGCCAGAGCTATTTCCTGCGCTTCTGCGGGAATGCCCTGCGCCGCGGGAGCACTGGGAGACCTGGGCCGGCTCGAAGGCCCAAAGAGCCGGCCCCTACCCCTGGCCCAGCCGAAGACACCCCCTGCGGGTAGGACCCTGGTCACCCCCCACCCCCCGCAGGGTCCCCGCCGCCCGCCCCCAAAGCAATCCCGTAGATGCCTTTTAGGTGAAAAATGCACGCGGACGTGGCGGAGACTTCTGTGTTCGGGGATTACAGCTCTGGCGGCCTGAAAGGGGTTCACGGGGAACCGGGTTCCCTGTTCCCATCGAGGACACCGACCCCGAGGCCCAGAGGAGGAAAGCCCCCACCCCAGGGTCGCAGCTGC
>NW_007727866.1:202855-223794 GCF_000696425.1 Galeopterus variegatus | reverse complement strand
TCGCTGCACGCCGGTGCCGACCCCTACGCGCCCGGTGCCGGCTTCAGGCGCTTCTGCCCTCCTCCCCGCCCTCGTCCTCCGGCGGCTCCCAGGCGGGGCTCTCGAGAGGTTCCTCCCGCACAGGTCCCGGGCTCCGCACGGCCGGGGAAGCGGGTCCGGAAGGGCCGGTCCTGGGCGACCTCCGCCGCCAGCGCCGGCCCCGGGGCCGTCGCATTTCCTGGGCGGCGGGGCCGGGTCTCCAGCCCCTCGGACGCGGGCGGTTTCTCCGCCTTCCCCTTCCGTTCGTCGTGGGTTTGGACAACGCAAAACGAAGTAGGGGCCGGGGATGGCAGGCTCGTTTCTTCCCAAACGGTCAGCTCCCCTCCGGGTACGAGCGCCCGAGCAGCCGCCTGCCGGGGTCCCACACCCTGCCCCGTGGGAGGAGAGGGCCTCGAGTCCCGAGGGGTCCGGCCGTCCGGAGCCGCCCGGGCGCCGCCTCGGAGGGCCCCTTGCGCCACCTGCAGCGCCGGCCACCCAGGGCAGGCCCCTCTCTGGGGACGCGCCCCGAGCGCCCGATCGAGCTCGTGACTCCGCTCTTTTCCTGAAGCCTTCAGTGGTGACTGCCCCCGGCCCTGGGCAAACTGGCAGTGGCGCTCGGGCTGGGGCCAGCCTGGGCCACAGGTGGGCAGTGCCCAGCAGAAGCCGCCTGAACCCAGCCGGCGACGCACCGTCGGGGCGGGCTGCGGCCCGCGCCCTGTTCCTGCTCGCATCCGAGACCGGCGACATGTGTCCTGCCTTCAAAGCAGAAGATTTCGGGGTGTAAAATTATCCCACTCCCAGGTTCGCAGGTCACTATCTCCTGGGGACGCCAATTCGCTTCCCCGTTGGAGAAGCCAGTCTCGGTGGCTCTTCCTTTCATGAAAATTTCGAAGTTAAATGTGGACTTTCGTTTTGGGCCGTTTGGAACTCCTAGGAGCTCGAGAATCAGATCGCGTTTGGGGTGACAGCGCCTTTAACCCCCCTCTCTCTTCTCCAAGTTCCCCCTATTGGAGCAATTTACAATTTTGTTCCTCTGGAATGGGTTACTTTATTTTTGTTTTGTAGGGGATTTTTTTTTTTTAATGTGTGATTTTCTTTGGAAGTGTGAGTTTAAAAAGATAAATCCATAGGTAGATAATAACTGGCTCCCAGGACTCAGCGAGGACCCCGGTTCTTGGTGGCCAGAGACCCAGGGATATCCTCCTGGACATGCACAGACGCTGGGTCTCCAGCCACTCCGGGCCCTCGAGGACCCCTGGGCGGGTCCCACCTCCATTTCACACCCACCCCTGGGCCTGTCCGGGAGGCCCCCACAGAGACCTGGTGGCCAATGGGTGTCCCGCTCAGTGGGACCCCCTGGCATGGGCCGGAGCCGGGCACAGGCTGTCTGGGGGATCCCCGCGGGCTCCCTCCCTGCAGTGAGCGCAGACCCTTTGAGAATCCAGGGAACAGGGGCAAGCCAAGGAAAACCACTTTGGGGGCACTCAAAAGCGGCATGAACGTGCAGGAGCAGGAGATGTCTCCGTCTTCGCCAGAGCCTGCACTGAGGCAGATTGTGCTCTGAGAGGCGGCTGGGGGGTCCTGAGGGGTCATTTCTCGCTGAATAAACACGTTTCTTGGGGGAAAAAAATGTCCCTGTGCTTTGGGCTCTGTGCGTGCTGGGAAGTCAGGTGCCCACCGGGGAGCCCGTCCAGGCCGGTCCAGCCTAAGCCGGAGAGTGGGGACCGCTCCGGGTGGCCCTCCTGACCTCATCCAGGCAGATGCCAGGCCCTCCACTCGCCACCCAGCTCCCATCTTGACGCTAGGTCATCGCCCTCCCGAAGCTGACTGGTCCCATCGAGCAGCCCCCAGGACGTGGCAGAAGAGGAGAGGTCCGGATGAGCGGGGCCTGCCAGGCTACCCAGGAGCGGCTAGACGCCAGCGGACAGTGCCCGCGCTCTTCCTTTCTCTTTCCCTTCTTTCTTTCCTTCCTGCCTCCATCCATCTCTCCCTCCCCTTTCTCTTGTTTTTCAGTCCTCCCCTCCTCCTCAGCCTCTCCTTCGTCCATTGCTTGCTCGCTCTGCTCTTGCTCTCTCCTTCCCTCTGCTCCCTTGTTCCAGTTTCTTCTCATCAGAAGGATAGCCCAGCCACAGTTCTATCCTCCTAATAATGAGGGGAGAATTCACGCTCACCAGTGCTCACCCGGTGCCAGACACTCCTTAGCACTTTTAATAGGCACAGAGCCCTTGGAGGGTTCTCTAGCCTGTTTGGGGGGGTCTCCTTCCAGCCTGGAGAGCCTGGGGAGCCAGCCCTGGGGTCAGGGAAGGGATCCAGGCCCTGCCCCCTTATCCAGGTCAGCTGGTCCACAACACAGCAGCCGGGAGGCAAGATCACGTGGCCGGGGCCGGCCTGTGGCTCACTCGGGAGAGTGCGGTGCTGATAACACCAAGGCCACGGGTTTGGATCCCATATAGGGGGATGGCCGGTTTGCTCACTGGGTGAACGTGGTGCTGACAACACCAAGTCAAGGGTTAAGATCCCCTTACCGGTCATCTTTAAAAAAAAAAAAAGATCACGTGGCCCAAGTTCCAGTAGGTACTAAAGCTTGCATCTGTCTTTCCTGACACAGGACAGTAGTGGCTATGGGTTCTGTCTCCTCCTGGGGACTTGGGTGTTGGGGCAGGAGGTCCAGCACTGACCCCTCCAGCAGCATCTCCCATCAGGTGCCTGCAGGCCCTTGGGAGGGGTCAGAACAGTGGGCATGGTGCTTATTTACAGGCAAGGATCCTGGGGCCTAACAGGGACAGAGAGAAGCCACAGCCTCCCCACCTCTCAGATGCCAGACCAGGACTAGCCTCTGGTACATGGGCACCAGGCCAGTCCTCCTGCTGGCCTGAGTGGACTAGAGATAATCAAGAGGATGGGGACAGGAGCTGGGGCCACCTCCACAGGCACTGGGCTTTCCTGAGCCTCCTCTGTACTTCCCGCCTTGTCCCTGCCCCTTGGTGCTAGGAATGGGCACAACGGCATGATTCAAAAATGCCCAAATGCCACACAGAGCACACAGGACCTCGTGATGAGCACAGGCCCCCTGGTTTCCAGTCCCTTTCCTGCTACTGCCCCTGGGCAAGCCCATTCCCTATCCAAGTCTCAGTTTCCCCAAACGAAAAAACAGGAGGGAGTTTTTAGATGAATTTTTCTTCTTGCCAGTGTTAACAGTCTAGATCATGGGTTGAAAACTTTTTCTGTAAAGGGCCAGATAAGTAAATATTTTAGTCTTTGCAGGCTGTACAACTCTGCTGCCGCAACTCAGTTCTGCTGTTGTAGCGTGAACGTAGCCATAGGTAATACGTAAACAATGGGTATGGCTGTGTTCCAATCAAACTGTATTTATGGACACTAAAATTTGATTTTGATATAATTTTCACAGCAGAAAATATTCTTATTTTGATTTTTTCCAACCACTTAAAAATGTAAAAGCCGTTGTCGGTTTACTAGCTATACCGAAACAGGCAGTGAGTCATAGTTTGCTAATCCTTGGTCCAGAAGATTCAATTCTTTTGATTGCACAAATATTTGCACTTCCATATCAGAAGTGTCATCTTACCTAAAAAGAAATTTATTTTAATTTGTTTTTTCCAGGAAATTACCTATTGCTTTAAGAGTAGTTGGGTCTTAGAAACAGAGAATCACCTGGTTCATTTCCTACCATGTCTGAATTCTCAACAATTAAAAATTTTCCTGCTGCTGATACTGTGGCCAGATACTGGTCTGAACAATGTACAGTCATCATCTCACTTAATTCTCACAGCAGTCTTTGGAGTAGAGATTGTTTGCCCTACCTTCTAGCTCCCTGCACACCCCGGTAACAGGGTGCTCAGTCCCTTCAGTGGGAGTCCTAACTAATGAACTGCTGAGAGCCTAGTGACCTGGGCTGTCAGCCCCTCAAGGGTGAAGGCCACCGCCAATAAGAGTGCTCTTTCCTGGGCATCCTTTCCCATCTCCTCTCAATTCCATCTAAATCCTTTCCAGCTGTTGTAATGTGGATGGACAGGGGGCCCTGGCGCTGACTTTCTGGGAGTATCCCAAGCCCTGAGCCTTTGCAGCTGCCAAGTGACAAATCTTGCAAGAAGCAGGCAAAAGGAAAGAATATGACAGAAAAATAGCTATTATAAATGTGTTGTTTGCTAAAGGTGTTTCCAGGAAATCTTGCTCAGTGTAGAGGCTTCATCACCCGCACTCCCCACCCCATCTTCCAGGGTTCTTGCGCCCTCTGCTGGTCACGTTGAATCTTAACCAGGCTCCCTGGGAACAGTCACTCCACGTTAAAAGGAAAAGGAGACTGCACGAATTCACCTACGTGCAGAACCTAAAAAAGTGGAACTCATAGAAACAGAGAGTGGAAAGGTGGTTACCAGGGGTTGTGGGTGGGGAAAATGAGAGATGTTGGTCGACGGATACAAACTTTCAGTTATAAGATGAACAAGTTCTGGAGATCTATTGTGTAGCATGGTGACTATAGTTAATAATGCGTTGTATAACTGAAATGTGCTAAGAGTAGATCTTGAGTGTTTTCACTGCAAAAAAGGAAAAAAAGGTAATTGCGTGAGGTGATTGGGTATTTAATTAGCTTGATTGTGGTGATCATTTCACAATGTATACATATACCAATATACATGTCCATTGTACATCTTGAATATATCCAAATTTTATTTGTCAATTATACCTCAATAAAGCTGGGGAAATTTTTCTAAAAAGAGAAAGTAACAATCCAGGATTTTCTTTCCCTATATGTACCAGACACCTTCTGGATGCTAAGGATACAAAGAAAAAGTGTTTTATTTTGCCTTTGGGGAGTACAGTTTAACCAAGCGGAGAGATAGACAGACATGCTCACAACTGACAGCAAGGAGGAAGCACACAGAAGGCTGTGGACACAGCAGGGCAGGTGGATGGCTTCCCAGAGCAGGGGACAGGCCATGGGCCCCAAGCCCAAGGGCTGAAGAGCCCCTGGATGCACATACAGTGAGCTCATGGCTTCCTCTGCAGGGTGTTTATGGTCCAATCAGTAGGCTGGCCAGCTCAGATTGATTTTTAGGTGTTGCAATACTTTGGAGACAGCTGCATCTGGCCTTCAGGGATATAAGAGGCCAGAGCTCCACGCCTCTAAGCTTTTTCCTTCAGCCCATGGGGGATGTTTTCTGGGCCTGCTGCTGAGAAGGGGCATCTGTCAGTACAGTTATGGGTTCCACTGTGCACTCCCCAACCTGGAATAGCCCTAGTCACCATTTGAGCGGCATTGTGCCACCCCTTACACTATTTCATTTCATCTTATGTCTTCCACTCTAGGAGGCTGGTATTTTTACCCTTAATTTATAAGCAAGGATGCTGAGGCACAGAGGAATGACCTCAGTTGTCCAAGCAGCACAGCTGGGATTTGAACCAGCATTCCTCCATAACACCAGAGAGGCCCTTTTGGGGTCCTCCACTTTCTGAATTAACCCCCACTTTCTCTCCAGCCCTGATTGCTACTGAGGTTTAGACCTGGAACTCCAGAAACCCAAAGGTCACCCCAGTGGATGTCCACAGGCACACCATGCTCACTGTGTCCAGATTTGGATCAACATCTACCACACCTGAGCTCAATGGAGAAGGCAGACGGGAGCAGCCATCCCCTGCAAACACGTCTCCATGACCACTGGCCAGGGAGGACACCAGGAGGCAGCCTGTTCCTACCTGAGCACACAGAGAGGCCAGGGCCCTGCAGGATCAAGTCTGGCTCAGGGCACCCAAGGTACTGGGCTCTTTCCATGGGCCAGCACCTCTGCTGGTCCCAACCCCATCCTGTCCTCCTGTCTCAGCATCTAGAACAGGACTGCATTAACAGACCATATAACTTCCTGGGGTGACATTGACTGTGCTAGGAATGGCACTTCTTGGTTGTGCAGTGCACAACCCACTCTACTGTGCCCAGCAGTCCTGCCAATTATTAGTTTCCTTCTGTTCTCATAGAAACAAATGGGGTTGAATAAACTGTTATCATTTTTTAAAGTTCTATTGAGTTCTGGGGGCTCCTTTCCCAGATAATAAGCCACAGGTTGAAACGAGGGAGGAAAACATATCCTAATTGCACACTTTCTAATAAAAATCCACTTAATTTAGAAATCTATTGGCTTGCTAATTCATGTTTCTATTATAGATCAGAGCAAAACGTGTGCCTCAAAGTTTTGAATAATTCCCAGATAATAAGCCACAGGTTGAAACGAGGGAGGAAAACATATCCTAATTGCACACTTTCTAATAAAAATCCACTTAATTTAGAAATCTATTGACTTGCTAATTCATGTTTCTATTATAGATCAGAGCAAAACGTGTGCCTCAAAGTTTTGAATAAGGGAAGTGTGGCAGGCCGGACTTTAGGATCGCCCCCGGTGTTTGTGCCCCCTGGTGTTTGTGCCCTGCATAATCCATCCCTTTGAATGTGGGGGGACCTATCAGTGCAGGATAGCACTATCCTGATTATGTTACCTGTGGTAAAAGGGATTTTGCAAATGTAACTGAAGTTCCTAAGTGGCTGACTTTGAAGTGGTCAAAAGGGAGATTATCCTGGGCCTGAACTAACTAGCCCTTTAAGAAGGACTAGAGTCCTCCCTGAGGTCAGAGAAGTTCTGATGGCCTTGAAGAAGATAGTTGCATGTTGTGAAAAGCTCGGGGAGAGGCCACATGGCCAGGAACCAAGAGCAAGGAAATAAATTCTGCCAACAGCCCAAATTAGCTTGGAAGTGGATCCTTCCACAGCTCTGCTCCAAGTGAGACCACAGCCCTGCCAGCACCTTGACTAAAGCTCGGGGAGAGGCCACATGGCCAGGAACCAAGAGCAAGGAAATAAATTCTGCCAACAGCCCAAATTAGCTCGGAAGTGGATCCTTCCACAGCTCTGCTCCAAGTGAGACCACAGCCCTGCCAGCACCTTGACTGCTGCCTTGTGAGACCCTGAGCAGAGGACCCAGTTAAGCTGTGCCCAGACTCCTGGCCCACAGAGGCTAATAAGGGTGTGTTGTTTTAAGCGGCTAGATTTGTAAAGATTTGTTATGCTGCAATAGCAAACTCATTCAATAAGGGAGAACATCCTGCTCAATGACCAACAGCATGTTGCTTCTGTGTGCCTCAGTTTCTCCTACTGAGAAACAAGGATACTACTAGCACACATGCCCCAGAGTTCCATGAAGTGAAGACAGGCTGATGCATGTTCATACAGTGCTCATACAGGACCAGGCACCCAGCTCACTCTGATGATTTGTTTGTCCAATAAGTTGAACAACAGAGGTATAGAATCCCTGGCACAGTGAGTCCAGGCTGCCAGATGCCTTCCGATGCCACCGTCCCACCCATGCCTGGCCAAGCACTCTGGACCCTCCCAGTTGCTGCCTGACAGCCATGCCTTCAGGGGACAGTCAGACCAGTGTCAGGTGGGTCTGCTCCCATGCTGAGACCACAGTACCGGCTTTCCTTGGTCATTTGCTTTTCCTGTCTCTCCAACAGGACTCTTGGTTTCTAGCAGAAGAAGTGACTGGCCCTGGCAGGAGCCTTCCTCAGTCAATGGAGAATGAATGAGGCAAATGAATCAAACACCCAGGAAGGCTTTGTGCATGCTACCTTGATGCCCTGATCTGAACTAAGACAGAGCATCTGCCGTGTGTCCTGTAGCTAGGGAGAGAGCCCTGAGCCTCCCACAGAGGCTCACACAATCTGAAGTGACCACTGAGCAGAGGCCCCACCACAAGATGGGGACAGCAGCTGTGGAGGCCCATGTGCAAAGACGTCGTTGACAGAGCACAGTCACCCCTCTGGCTTCCCTAACCAGCAACAAAGTGAACAGGGGCCTGCTGGTGGGAGGCATATGACCATGCCAGGCTGGATGAGGCCAGACCTGGGGGTGGGGGCAGCTTCTGAGGCCCTCTGGCACCTGCTGGAGCTGTCGACGCAGCCTGGTGAGCTGTGGGCTGGGGCCAGAGAGAGAGGCTGGTTGGTATTTGTGTCAATGTATGAAAGGGAGAGCCAGCCCTCCTTAGCGTTAGAGATGACAGCCTGATGCCCTTTCCAAATCAAGCCACTTCCCTCCCCAGGACTGGGCCAAGCCTGAGCTGCCAGAGCACACCTGGAGGTTGGGCTGCTGGTTCCTGTAAACCCACCATCTCAGGAAATCACAGGGTCAGAGGACTTGGGTACCATCTCCATGTGGTCCTGTCCCGTGTACTTGCCTGCCCTGCCCCCACTTACCCCTCCTGCACAGTCCCCACAGAGGCAGCTGGAAGCATCTCCCCATCCTGCCCTTGCAGCCTCCTCTCCAGCCCCACCTCTGTACAGTGAGTCCACTTTCTGACTGACGAGGAGGCACTGGCGGCGACGACTCTGGGCTAGCCCATGCAGGTGCGGAATGAACTGGAGCCTCCATCCCAACACAAAGGCGACTCATGGTTGCTGCAGCCTCCGGAGCCTCTCCTTTGAAGGTATTCTATAAAGTCCCTTTTTCTGAAAAGTATCTCCTTCCACTGGGAGCTCCTGCCCTCCCTGGACCTCCCTGGACCCTCATTCCATCTCCACCCTGATCACCAGGGTCTGCCATGGCTTCCAGAGCTTTCTCTTCTCACTCGTCAAAACCTCCTTTTCCTTTGCCTGTCTAGATCCTGCTGTCCAAGATCATCATTAAATGGGCAACGGGCATAACTTCCTCACTTACTGATGGGGAAACTGAGGCCAGAGAGGGAAGTGGCAGAATTGGGATGAGGCATCAGTCAAGACAGGCTGCTGTAGAAAAAAACTCCAGCATCTGGAGGCTTGCAGAGCCGAGGCTGGTTCTTGATCCCGCCGCTTGCCCATCCTGTCAGCGGGGAGCCGGGCTCAGCCTCTCCTCCTGCCAGCACACCGCCCACAGCATAGCCCTGTTCATTGGTTCAGTAGGTATTCAGTGCAACTTACTGCCAGTCGGAACTTACAACTTAGCTACAGACTGGCACCTTCTTCAGCCAGCTCTTCAGATGGAATAAAATTCCCCTGGGAAAGGAGACAGTTAGTTTTGTATTTTTCATCTCTGCCACTAGGCTTTCAAATCCTTAAGAACAAGATGATCAATCCTCACCTCCACCAGAGTACTGACAAATTTCTAGGGAGATAGACAATAGTTTTGATATTTTAAAACACAGAAGAGGAAGATTCTAGAACAGAGGCATCACTGCCTGGTTAGCTTCCTGTGGCTGCTGTGAGAAAGCACCCCAGACAAGGGGGCTTGGAACAGCTACTCGTTCCCTCACAGTTCTGGAGGCCAGAAGTCCACGGTCAAGTTGTCAGCAAGGCAGTGCTCTCTGGAAGGCTCTAGGGGAGGACCCTTCCTTATCTCTTCCAGCTTCTGGTGGTGGCCGGCAATCCTTGGCATTCTGTGGCATGTGGACACATCACTCTAGTCTCTGTTTCCATCATCCCATGACCTTCTTCCCCTTGTGTCTGTGTCTCAAAATCTCCCTCTCCTTATAAGTACAGCAGCCATTGTACCAGAGTCCACCCTAATCGAGCCTGACCTCATCTTAACTAATCACATCTTCAAAGACCTATTTCCAAATAAGGTCACAATCATGGGTTCTGAGGGGTTAGGGCTTCAATATATCTTTCAGGGGGACAATTCACCCCACAACACTACACATATGGCATCTTTGCACAAATTAGTGAAAGAAACCCTCTCCACAGGCTGGGTTTGAACCACCCCCAACCTCCTGAGTTGGGCACCCTTGTGCAGTGAACAACCTGCGCAACTGTGAGCAGCAGCCCTTTTCTGTAACCTCTCCATTTGTAAACTTAACATCCATCCCACGTAAAAAGTGTAGGCTAGAATTTCAAATGGAACCTTGGCCAGCAGGCCTTGCAAAGCCCAGGGAAAAGGACCTCCAGCAGTACCCCAAGAGTGGGGCCAAGGCAGGGTCTGTGGCAGGGAGACCACTAAGGGTATATTATCTGCAGAGAAGTTAAAACTATAATAAAACTGACTAAAAGTTGGTCTGCTTTTTAATATCACCGTGCACCCAGTATTCTAAACAATGTCAGTCATGAAACGCTTCCTCCCCCGAATATTTTGTTGGTGTAAGTTCTATACAGCTGCTACAGTTATCATTGAGTTTCACAACACATATGTAAGCTTTAAATGAGCACACACTCCTTACTTATCTGTCCACGCACACAGTGTTCTACACAGAAGTTATTCAGAGAACTCAGAGGTACTCAGTTGGGCCCGTCACACACACTCATCTTGAGATGAAGTTTGTAAGTCTTTGGAATTATTGGCTGTCACGGCAGGCGTAGGTCATGCAGGTCATGGACCACACGTCCTAAGTCAGATGGTGGATGTCTGTCAAACCTGAGGGCAAAGTGATTGCAAACACAGGGACAGACTTTGAGCTACTTCGAATCTGCCTTTCTGTGAGACTGCTGTGAGCTTTCGTTTGTGTTTAAATGTTATGACAGTGAAGCAGAGCACAGTATAAGGTGTAATCGTTGTGTGTCTTGAATGCGGTAGTGGTTACAGTAATCTACACATGATAAAATGGCATAGAATAGCACACGAGAACCAATGTCAAGCTCCTGTTTTCAATTTTAATAACAGCTAATTAATCTAAGATGTCCCAATGGGGGAGTGGGGTGATGGGTACACAGGACCTCTGTCTGCTACCTTTGCAAATTCCGTGCATCTACAATTACTTCAAAACAAAAAGTTCTAAATATTAGTGGGCAAGAATAATCCCCCCAAACAAGCAAAACAGTGAAAAAGTGCAAATCACAAGGAGTAACAGTTCCGCTTGTGAGTGCAAATTTATTTTGTACATGAGATATGACTGATTTTGAACATCTTTGAAATAGAAACTTATGATTCTTTTAAAATTATGCTGCACATTTAATTTTATGTTATTAAATCATAACAGACCAATATGTAGGTTGTAGGTTTTCCCCTTTTAAAAAGTACATGAATGTAAATTTAAAATACTGATCCATTAGGCTTTTTTCTGTTTGTTCTCTAATAATTTTATCGATTTTCTTATTTTACTGGAATGGAGTTTAATAAAAGTTTACTATCTGAGTTTCTTTCTTGCCATTATTATTATTATTGTGATTGTTATTCACATCATTTCATGATTATTATCGACAATCATTTTGCTGTGATGTGTCCTGGAAGGGGATGGAATGCTCATGCACTGCAGCCGTCAGAGCTTCCATAGCTCACTACTCCCACGACAACCCCAGGAAGTCAGGTGCTGCACTCCTCTTTACCTATGAGGGCACTGATGCCCAGAGAGGTCAGTCAAATTGGATGGCCTACTCTGTGGTGACCGGCACAGCTGGGACATGAACTCACATTCTGAAGCCTTCTAACCACCATGCTACACTGCTTCCCCTGAAGGCTTCCACCTTGATACTGTGGGGACCATGACCAGAAGAGCCTGGGACATGGTGGAGCTCAGGGGGATGTAAACCTAGCCTCGGGAGTCCTGGGCCCCCAGCTGCATCTCCTGACTCTGGCTGCTGACGCCGAAGGCCTGAGGGCCAGGCAGAGCTCAGGAGGAGACAGGACTGAGCCCCGGGAGGCTGGAGGTGAGAGGGGATGCAGGGAAATTCTGCCTCGTGGAGAGTGGTGTGATGAAAAGAACAATCTCATCCACAGAGCTTCAGGCCACCGCTGGTGTGTGTTCCTGGAGCTCTAGTCTCCTCATCTGTAAAATGGGAGCTGTAATAAGGACAGATTGAGAGTGTGTGGAAGGGCTCTAGAAAGGGCACGGGAGAGCTATATGAATATAAAGGATCTGTTGTGGATGTTTGGCGGGCAAAGCTCTGGGTTGTTTCATAGAAAAGCCAACTCCCATTGGCTGGTTGTTCAGAGGGAAGCAGCTCATAGCCGAGCCCCGTCCTCTGAGGAGGCTCAATGGAGATCTTCCTGGGAGAAGGGGGCCATCCCTGGTGACCCTGTGTGCTTGCTCCAACATGTTGCCCACTTCAGAGAGGGCGGTGGTGTCCCCAGGCAGCAATAAGAAACATTCACAGCATCCATGCTTATTGGAGCTCTGGCTGCATTGACAGGTCCTGGACCTGGACGTAGCCAGGCCCTGCTCATCTTTTCCTCTCCAGGCTGCAGAAACCACCTAGGATGTTCTGTTAGTGTAAGACAGGCAGCAGTGCCCAAGAGTACCCTCAGAGGGGTGTGGTCAAAGGAATGGCATCAAATAGAATAGATTTATTTTTAAGTGCCTTCCAGGGGCGGAATAGAGACTGCTGGGTTTGAGGTACAGGGACAGATTTCAATTCAATACAAGGAAGAGATTTTGACAAGCCAACTTAAGAGCACAGGAGGCCTCAGGGGGCAGTGAGTTCCCAGCACTGGAGACATGCATATTGGGCTACACAGAGCCTGTTGCTGTGAGATGAGGTAAGGAGAGAGCGGTGCCAAGCAGTGGTTCAAATGTGAGCACAAATTCGAGTGTTGAGATGGTGTTGTTGAAGCAACCAGCAGGGTGTCTGAGGATGCCGAGTTCTAGGGTGGGGCTAACAACCTTCAGGACATGCTTTAAGGACCCCTGGTATAGATCATCCTGAGATTTGATAAGTGTCTTCCTCAGTGACCACACACTACCCAAGAAATTCAGTCTGAAAACTGGGCTGCTCTTAACCTTTTTGCATTTCACATTTTCTGTGGTGACACTTGCAACTTGCAGCTCTTTGCTCAGTGAAAATAAATAGGACAATCTGGGCCTTGCATCCTTCACTGGTGTCCAGACAGATGTGAGAAGCTGGGAACTGTGCAAGTTGATGCTACTGCAGACCTGACCCAGCTCACAAGGGTTTGATGTGTTGGGAGAATGAAAACCATCTGTGCCAGCCAAGTCCACTGGAAAAAGGTCATTCACAGGTGTGTTTGTTCACAGGTGCGAAAGTGACTTTCTGAGGCATTTCTGGGGCAGGAGGAGTTATCTGGCCATCACATTGAGCCTGTGTAGTAGTATATATTTTGAATATTTGGACATGTTGGCTGTTGGCTGAATTCAGAACATGCTGCATCAACTTTTCCAAGGACCTCCAGTGCACAGCTAAGACTTAAGAAAAATGGACAGTTGCTTATTCAGCCCACAGGGAAGATGGGTACTGGGGGTCCAGCTCTACCTTTTCCCCTGTGAGCTAGTTTTCTATTGCTAGTAACAAATTACCACAAATTTAAACAACACAAATGTATTGTCTTACAGGTCAAAAGTGGGAAATTGGTCTCCCTGGGCTAAAGCCAAGGTATTACTACGGCTGGATCCTCATGGAGGCTACAGAGAGAATCCATTCACAGCCTTTTCCAGTTTCTAGAGGCTGCCTGCTCCTCTTGGCTTGTGGCCCAGCATTGCTCTGACCTTTGCTCTGTCCTCATATCCACTTCTCTGATTACAAGGGCCCACACAGATAAGCCAGGATAATCTCCCATCTCAAGATCCTAACTCAACCACATCTGCAAAGTCATTTTTGCCATGTATGAGGATACTTCAAAAAGTTTATAGAAAGGCAGAAGGCAGGAAGTGCACGTGGAGACCTCAGCAGCTGTGGGCATCCCTCTGTCAGACAAACAAAGGCAGGAAGCACACCCAGGAACCTAAGTAGCTGTGAACAGCCCCCACCACTTCTGCAGACCCTGCTGCCACATGGGTGGTACACTACAACCACTGTCACAGCCACTTCCACTCCAAAGATGGCTAGCTGCCACAGCAACAGACACCACTGCTATATAGAGGCCCACAGACCACTCAACTGCATTGACAAAGCCTGCTGCCACATGGGTGGTACACTACAACCACTGTCACAGCCACTTCCACTCCAAAGATGGCTAGCTTCCACAGCAACAGACACCACTGCTATATAGAGGCCCACAGACCACTCAACTGCATTGACAAAGGAGAGGCACAAGCATAGCCAGGGGAATGACTATCAATAACTTTATCAAGGAACCACTAAGTGGCCTAGTTCCTAGGCCATGGAGGCACTTACACACAACTCTAGCATTGAATATGGCTGAAGTACCCACATGGAGATTACACTACTGTGCCTATGCAGAGCCAATACTAAAACATCCTACTTAATAGTCAATATAAAACACATCTACAAGAGGAAGTCTCTCTCCTCAAAGCCCACTTCAGAGTAATATAAGAAGCAACTGCTGCACCAGATAACCAGGCATCAATGGTAGGAATATGAAAATATTCTACTAGGAATATAAAAATATCATACTAGGAATATGAAAAAATAACAAAATATGAGTCCACCAAAGGAATATAATAACTCTCAAGTACCACACTCCATAGAAACCATTGAAATGACTGAAAAAGAATTCCAAAGAACAATCTTAAGGAAACTTGAGATAACAAGAAGGTTCACTTAGACAACACAACAAATGGAGCAAAACTATCCGGGATATCAAGGAGGAAGTTTACAGAGAGACGAATACTTTAAAGAACATAGCAGAACTCCTGAAACTGAAGGAGTCATTCAACAAAATAAAAAACACTAGGGAGAGCTTAAGCAGCAGGCTAGAAAAAGCAGAAGAATGTCTGATCTTGAAGACAGTCATTTTGAAATAACTCAGGTGGGAAAGAAAGAAAGCATTTTAAAAAATTAAAAAGAAGAAGAAAATTTAAGAGAGAGAGCACACAACCTTAAGCACACAAACATCCAAATCATGGGTGTTGCAGAAGAGGAGGAGGAAGCAAAAGGCATTGAAAACATATTCAATGAAATAATAGCAGAAAACTTCCCAAGTATAGGGAGAGACATAGACATTCACATCCAGGAGGCAAAGATCCCCAAAGAGATTCAATCCAAAAAGGTCCTCTCCGAGACACATTATAGTCAAACTGGCAAAACTCAAAGATGAAAAGAAAATTCTAAAAACAGCAAGAGAAAAGCATCAAGTCACCTTCACCTATAAGGGAGTCCCCATCAGACTGACAGCAGACTTCTCAACAGAAACTCTACATGCTAGAAGAGAATGGGATGATATATTCAAAATACTAATAGAGATAAACTGCCAGCCAAGAATACTATACCCAGCAAGACTATCCTTCAGAAATGAGGGAGAAATAGTGTATTTCCCAAACTAACAAAAACTGTGGAAGTTCACCACCACATGACCAGCCTATGAGAAATCCTCAAGGGAGTCCCACATCTGGAATCCAAAAAAATGGCAATCACTTACATGAATACACAAAACAGAAAAAAACCTACTGGTAGAACAATAATGCAAATGAGAAAAAGAAACTGTATCTTGCCACCTCCAAAAACCAACTGAACAAAAAAAATAAAAATAAGAATAAAAGAAATAAGATACGTAAAACATCCAAACAAAAAACGGATAAAATGCCAAGATTAAGACAATGCCTTTCAATAACAACCTAAATGTAAATGGATTAAATTCCCTACTCAAAAGGCACAGACAGGCTGATTGGATTAAAAATCTAGACCCAACTATAAACTGTCTTCAAGAGACTCACCTCACTTGTAAAGACACACACAGATTAACAGTGAAGGGATAGAAAAAGATACACCACACAAATGGAAATCAAAAATGAGCAGGAGTAGCTATTCTTATATCAGATAAAATAGATTTTAAACTCAAAGTCATAAAAAAAGACAAAGCAGTCCACTATTGTAGTGGATTGAAATTTGTACCCCAAAACTAATTGAAGCTTGAATTGTGTCCCCCAAGTTTTGTGTATTAGAAACTTAGCCCCCACTGTGACTGTTAAGAGGGTGGGGGGGCCGAGCCCGTGGCGCACTCGGGAGAGTGCAGTGCTGGGAGCACAGCAGCGCTCCCAACACGGGTTTGGATCCTATATAGGGATGACTGGTGCGCTCACAGCGCTCACTGGCTGAGCGCGGTGGGGCCGGTCTAAAAAAGGAAAAAAAAAAAAAAAAAAAAAAAAGAGGGTGGGGAATCCTACTATGGTAATCAAAAGGCGGAGCCCTGAAGGGGCGATTGGATTGTAGAACCATGTAATAGTGAATGGATTAAAAATGGTGGTCAGGGCCGGCCCGGTGGCGCACTGGAGAGTGCACTGCTTGGGAGTGCGGCGGCGCTCCCGCCGAGGGTTCGGATCCCATGTGGAGATCGGTTCCCGCTCACTGGCTGAGCACGGTGCAGGCGAGACACCAAGGGTTGCGATCCCGTTACCGGTCAGTAAAAAAAAAAAAAAATGGTGTTCAGGAGCATGGTACTGAAGGCTTTAAAGGAAGAGGAGAGTCTGTCTTGCTCTCTCTGCTTTCTCTCTGCTGACTCTGCTCTGCCATTTTGCAATGTGATACCCTGTTGCCACTGAAGCCAACACCAAGGCCTTCACCAACTGTGTTCCCTGGAACTTGGACTTCCCAGCCTCAGAAACTGTAAGCAATAAATTTCATTTTCTTTATAAATCACCCAGTTCCATGTATTTTATAATAAGCAACAAAACAGACTAATACAATTATATAATAATAAAAGGATCTAGCCAGCAAGAAAACGTAATAATCACAAATAATCATAAATAACCCAACACCAGAGCACCAGATATATAAAGCAAACATTATTAGACTTAAAGAAAGAGATAGAGTCTTAAAGAAAGAGAGTTGGGGACCTGAACACCCCTCTCTTGACACTGGACAGACCATCTAGGCAGCAAATCAACACAGAAACACAGGATTTAAACCACACCTTAGACCAATTGGACTTGGTAGATATCTAAAAAAACATTTCATCCAGTGACCACAGAATACACATTCTTCGGGCCAGCCCCGTGGCTCACTCGGGAGAGTGCGGCACTGGTAGTGCCAAGGCCACGGGTTCAGATCCTATATAGGGATGGCCGGTGCGCTCACTGGCTGAGTGTGGTGCGGACGATACCAAGCCAAGGGTTACGGTCCCCTTACCGGTCAAAAAAAAAAAAAAAAGAATACACATTCTTCTCATCAGCACATAGAACATTCTTCAGGATAGACCACATTTTAGGTTAAAAATTGTCTCAACAAATTGTAAAAAACTGAAATCATTTCAAGTATCTTTTCAGATCACAATAGATTAAAATTAGAAATCAATAACAAGTGAAACTGGAAACTATATAAACACGTGGAAATTAAACAATATGCTCCTGAATGACCTGTGGGTCCAAGAAGAAATTAAACAGGAAATCAAAATACTTCTTGAAACTAATGAAAATAAAATCACATCATACTAAAACCTGTGGGACACTGAAAAAGCAGTACTAAGAGTGAAGTTTATTGCAATAAATTGTTACATCAAAAGAAAAGAAAGATTTCAAATAAATACCCTAATGCTACACCTCAAAGAACTAGAAGAACAAGAGCAATCCAATGCCAAATTATTAGATGGAAAGAAATAATTAAGATGAGAGAAGAACTAAATGAAATAGAGACCCATTTGATTTTTCAAAAAGACTTAGACTTAAATGGCTGTAATCTAATAATAGAGCTTCAAAATACATGAAGAAAAACTGAAAAGACAAAAGGAGAAATAGACAAATCTTCAACTATAGTTGGAGATGTAAACATTTGTCTCTCCAAGCAATTGATAGAATAAGTTAACCAAAAAAAAATTAGTAAGGATATTAAATACTTGAACAACACTATTGACCAACTTGACTAAACTGACATTTATAGAACACTCATCAAACAACAGCATTATACACATTGTATTCAAGTGCACATGAAACATTCCTCAAAATAGACTAAATGCCGGGCAGAAAAAAATCAGGGGTCAATAAATTTAAAAGAATTTAAATCATACATCATGTGTTTGACCACAACTAAATTAAACTGCAAATCAGCAAGAGAAAAATATTTGGAAAAACCCACATATTGGAAATTATCCAATATACTTCTACATAACACATGAGTCACAGAAGAAATCACAAAGAAAATCAAAAATATTTTGAACTAAAAAAACGAATACAATGCACATTAAAACTTGTGAGATGCACCTAAAGCTGTGCTTAGAAAGAAACTTAGCACATTGAATGCTTTTCTGAGAAAAGAACAAAGATCTAAAATCAATTATCTAAGCTTTCACATTGAGCAATTAGAAAAAAGAGAGCAAATGAAACCCAAATTAGAAGAAAATAATAAAAATCAGAGCAAAAACTTATCAAATAGAAAACAGAAGACTAGATAAAAATCAATGAAACCAAAAGCAAGATCTTTGAAAATTTCAACAAAATTGGTATACCTCTAGCCATACTAATTAAGAGAAAAGAGAGATATTATTAATATTAAGAATATAAGATGAGTTATCATTACAAATCCTACAGGTATTAAGAGAACAATAAAGGCATATTTTGAATGCTTTTAAGACAGAAAATTCTATAACTTGAACAAAATGAATACATTCCTTGAAAAATACAAACTACCAAATCTCACTGAAGTGGCAATATATAATTTTAGTAACCCTACACCTACCGAATATATTTAATTTTCAGTTAAAAACCTTCCAATGAAGGGCTGGCCCGGTGGCGCACTGGAGAGTGCGCCGCTTGAGAGTGCGGAGGCGCTCCCACCGAGGGTTCGGATCCCATGTGGAGACCGGTTCCTGCTCACTGGCTGAGCACGGTGCGGGCGCAACGCCGAGGGTTGCGATCCCGTTACCGGTTAGTAGAATACCTTATGTTTTCAAAGTCAGTAGTTCCTTTCTTTTAAACTCCACTAGCTTGACCCCTCAAAAAATTCCAGTGATTGAGGCTGGGCCAGTTTGCTCAGTTTGTTAGAGTGCAGCCTTATTACGTAAAAGTCATGGGTTCAGATCCCCTTACCAGCCAGCTGCCAAAAAACTGAAACAAACAAAAAAAATTCCAGTGACCTTTTCCTCTTA
Source organism: Galeopterus variegatus (assembly GCF_000696425.1). Lineage (NCBI taxonomy): Eukaryota > Metazoa > Chordata > Mammalia > Dermoptera > Cynocephalidae > Galeopterus > Galeopterus variegatus. Next base: position 204,881 of record NW_007727866.1, on the reverse strand, counting down.
AAGATAAGAAGGTTTTGCATAAAGTTATTCTAATATATTCAAGACCTACTGGATTCAGATTTTATTGAATTACATGGTTGGTGTCTTATTTTTAAAATTATTTTTAGGAGACAAATGTTGCAGTGTTCTGATATCCTCATCTTTTTCCCAGCAGTGTCTACAGGGATTACCCCAGCTTCTTTTCTAGATAATATATTAAACAGTGTAAATAATCTGATTTGGCAGGTGACAGTAATGCTATATCATCAGATGCCAAAGGGTATCTTTTTAGTCTTTGTCAGTAATAACATTATCTTTTTTTTTATTATTGAATTTTTTTTTTTTTTTTTTTTTTGGTGGCTGACTGGTAGGAGGATCTGAACCCTTGACCTTGGTGTTACAAAGCTGTGCTAGAATCAACTGAGCTAACCACCTTGAAACATATTGATTATCTATATTTGTGTGGTACAGAATTGAATGTCAATTCATGCATACCATGTGTGATGATCAAATCAAGGTAATTAGCATATTCATCATTAACATTATCTTTTCATCAGATTCTCCAATTTAGTGTGACATGATTGGTTTTCCTACATTTTGAAGTAGAAAAAAAAATTTTTTAGGAAATGCTAAATGAAGAGAATGAATTTTGAGTAGACCCCAATTTATGATTTCATATAATAGTAAATAGATTAGCAATTTTTTCAGAAAAGAGAACAGTTGGACTGACTCACTAAGCCAGTTGTTGAGTTGAACTGAAAGCAAGTACTACTCTAACTTGCTGTAGAAACATTTTCCTTCAATTGTTAGTTCTCCTCTTTATGCTGTTAAAACTCTAAATAGTGGGCCGAGCCCGTGGCGCACTTGGGAGAGTGTGGGCTGGGAGCGCAGCAGCACTCCCGCCGCAGGTTTGGATCCTATATAGGGATGGCCAGTGCGCTCACTGGCTGAGCGCGGTGTGGCTGGTCACAAAAAGGACAAAAACAAATTTAAAAAATAAAAATAAAATTAAAAAAAAAAAACTCTAAATAGTGCATAGCAAATCATCAAACTAAACTAGTAAAGTTTGGAATGCAGTCTTTTGAAGGATATTTGAAACTATATGCCTACAATTAAAAGAGTGATGAATTGCATGGTAGAGGAAAAAAATCAAAAGACAAGCAAGAAAAAAGTCAGCAACAGTTCAAATTTAAAATAAAGTTAAGAGAAACTAAGACAAGGAAAAATAAAAAATGAATTCCAAGAGTAAGGACAGCTAAGGAATAGTATAGTAAAATGAGCACAGGCTTTGGACAAAACAAATCTTGATTTGAATATGAACTCTGCCACAGGCCAGTTATTTAACTTCTCTCTGCATCCACTTCTAGTTGCTGTTCTTTCAACCATGTGTCTTTGAGTAGCAGTTCAGGAGGCCACTGACAACTTTGCAAGTCCAGTCAAAATGTGAAATGTCCTGAAACCAAATATTTTCCAGTTTAATTGAAACACATTCATATCAGTGAATTAACATTTCAAAGCATATAGATTTTTAAAATGCCTTTTGTCTCAAGTTTGATAATGCCTGTGTTTTCAAAGTCTCATTTTCCAAAGTTTCTACTGACTGTGAGTGGAGAAGATAGAATGCTAGTTGACTATTTTGTGTGTTCTCAGAGAAGATTGAGGAAAAGCCTACCCCCCCTAAAGAAAGTACCCATCTTACTTTACTTTTTGATCAGTAAAATGCCTTTAGCCAAGACAAAGTCTTTCATCAAAGATTATACAAGTAATTCTTGAGGAAACTATTTTTTGAACACAGTGGACACTTTATACGTATTCATGAAGTCTGTGTCCAGTCCTACTTTCTGAAGTGTTTCTCCTATGTTTTCTTTAGGAAGTTTTATTGTTTCAGGGTGCACATTTAATTCTTTAATCCATTTTGAGTTGACTTTAGTGTATGGCGAAAGGTATGGATCTAGTTTCATTCTCCTGCATATTGATATCCAGTTTTCCCAGCACCATTTGCTGAAGAGGTGGTCTCTTCCCCAGTGTATAGGCTTGGTGCCTTTGT
>NW_007727866.1:201012-202029 GCF_000696425.1 Galeopterus variegatus | reverse complement strand
AGCCTAAAAGAATGATGAAAGGGACAATTCAGAAGAGTGAAGAGATGAATTAAAAGAGACAGTGGGGGCTGGCCAGTTAGCTCAGTTAGTTAGAGCTTGGTATTAACACCAAGGTTGAGGGTTCAGATCCCGTACCGGCCAGCTGACAAAAAAAGAGAGAGAGAGAGAGACATGGGGTATAAGCAAGATACCCCAACTCTTAGTTTTGTGTAGGGCCAAATTTAGGCAAAATCACATCACAGGTGTGCCTGTGGCCTACAAGGCTGCTCACTTCCCACCTCCTCCAGGTGCCATGGAAAGTTACTATTGGCAGTTACATGATCAGGTTTAGTTTTACAGAAGTTTGAATGATAATACTGATGACTACCCGAAGGGCTTGTAACTATGGAGTGGCCTAGCTAAATATGATACCCTAAATATGCCTTTGGCCTGTGGTATTATAAGTACAGTATGTCAGTGTATGACAGTCCTAAGGTTCCAGAGAGAATATAGACCTACCCCCCAAATTTACATTTTAATAGTTTCCATCCCCAACTGGAAATAATAATAGATTTCTTTCTTGGACAGTTCTGGAAAGTAGTTGCCAGTGTCAAGTGTCATTAGGTTTAGGGGAAGGTATCCTTATCTATTCCTAAAGCAAAGGATTAGTCTAGTTATATTAGTTATATATGTAAATTTAAACAGACTTAATGAATTAGTTATGTATGCTGAGAGAGGTTAGACTATAGAAAAAGCCTTTTAATTTGTGGTATATTTAGCAGGTGGATAGAGGAAAGGTTCTTAGGGGTGTAATAGAGTTTTTCACTCTTTGGTAACCTAGGTTGAAATAAGGCAAGGGATAGAAACAGGGAACTTTGTAGCTTGAAAGGCATTATATTTGTTGTTTGTGGTCTTTTTTATTATTATTATTACAGTTTAAAACTAATTTTTATTTAATTTTAAACTTTCTGCAATGGGAGAGACCTGTCCTTTTTTTTTTTTTTTTTTTTTTTTTTTTTTTTTTTTTTTTTTTTTTTG
>NW_007727866.1:197821-199092 GCF_000696425.1 Galeopterus variegatus | reverse complement strand
TGATTATCCTCTTTAACCAGTTCTTTCTTGAAAACTGGAGTGAAGATTCCAAGATTTTTTGTGGTAGAGAAGGGGGACTTTGAGGAAGCACTATAGAGGCAATTAGGTCATTTGCTCGAAGTTGGAAGTTTGGACTAGAGCACCAACTTTAAACAGCTCCTATGTGAATTTGATAGGGAGCCAGCATGAATTCTTTCTGTCCGTGCTCCTTGTTCATATGTGCATCCACCTATGTGCAGTTGTAGCTAGTTAACTACTGTTGTTACTTTTAGAGAGAAACCTACTGGCTTCTGTACTGTAGGTTTAAATGCATTTTTTCTTTCTCCTAGCAGCACCCTTCTGTAAGTTCTATAAGGGCAGAGATCATGACTTGACTTTTTTTTTCTTAGTTAACTACTTGCATTTAGTGATTTTTCTGCCTAACTATTATTTGGATTCCAATCAATACAGTTGATTTTTTAATCTACTCACCAGCATGCCACTTTCATTGATCTCAAGACCAATGAGCTTCCATGCCATCTCACCTTAAGTTTAAAATTCTGCAAACTCAGGGCCCAGCCCACAGCTCACTTGGGAGAGTGTGGTGCGGATAACACCAAGGCCATGGGTTCGGATCCCTATATAGGGATGGCTAGTTAGCTCACTTGGACAGCGTGGTGCTGATGACACCAAATCAAGGGTTAAGATCCCCTTACCGGGCATCTTTTAAAAAATAAGTAAAATAAAATAAAATTCTGCCAACTATTCTTTATTCTTGACCTTTGGGTCTGCAGGTCTCTGCTGCTAGTTTTTCTTTTTTTTTTTTTGTCTTTTTTTTACTGACCGGCAACGGGATCGCAACCCTCGGTGTTGCGTCCGCACCGCGCTCAGCCAGTGAGCGGGAACCGGTCTCCACATGGGATCCAAACCCTCGGTGGGAGCGCCCGGGCCGGCCCTGCTGCTAGTTTTTCATTCTTAGATCTCAGTGGATCTTCAAGCCATCAACAGATCTGTCGCTATAAAAAGCTGCCACCAATCTGCCATTTTCTGTAACTGAAATCAGTTGATATTAACAGAGTTTTGTTTTGACAGCCAGTCAGTTTTAGTTGGTTCTTATAGACCACTCCTTTAGCTCTGGCCTCATTAACATAAATGCTCGCTTGACTCCTGCTGCTCCTGTCTGCATTCTGAAACAAGGTTTTGTTTCCTAGAGCTTATCTTTAATGATAGTTTATTTCAAAGAGTACCTGCTAATTATAAGGAGGTCTTACCTTCTGATTCTTATAAAAAAA
>NW_007727866.1:195204-197383 GCF_000696425.1 Galeopterus variegatus | reverse complement strand
TTATTTCAAAGAGTACCTGCTAATTATAAGGAGGTCTTACCTTCTGATTCTTATAAAAAAACAATTCCAAATGTTCAAAAGCAAGGACAATTGCAAATTCTTTTGTGACAGAAATATGCTGTGAAGCGGTATCAACAATACACCTGAAGTTTCTGGATAAAGTAGTGGTCTTCCTTTTACACAGCCATGAAGAAATGGATGGTGTCATTTGTTTATAATACCACTCAGCACACAATGGACTAACTTGAGTACAAAAGAGGTTTTAATCACTTGAAAGGAGCACAGATGCGATTGAAATTCAAGATGTTTTAATCCCAAATCCTGAGGTTGAATCACAACGAATTTTAGAAGGTGCCAGAGACTATCAATCCAAACTTGTGTATATGAAAAAGCCCTAGATTTGCTTGTATAGTGCATAATTTTCATGCTGAATTTATTTTATGTTGGGATGCTCTTCCAAGATCCTGGGATGTAAAGGAACTTGATTTGGGTGGACTACCACATTTCATATCCAAAAGCATGTAGAATACATCAGTTTGTTCTTATCAGCTTCAAAGAGTCTTACTCTCGATTCAGTTAAATGGTAGAGATAATAACATTTTTATTCCAGTCACACAGGATTACGAGATCCCATTTCTACTTGGATAAAAATCAATTTATACAAGGGTACTTTTAAAAGTTCTGGTATTATGTGTATTATCTTTTAATACAGATCTTTCCATCAACTTTTTTTTTTGTCCTTTTTTGAGACCGGCCGCACCGCGCTTAGCCAGTGAGCACTGTGAGTGCACCGGTCATCCCTATATAGGATCCAACCCCGCGGCGGGAGCGCTGCTGCGCTCCCAGCGCCACACTCTCCCGAGTGCGCCACGGGCTCGACCCTTTCCATCAACTTTTTTTTTTCCCCTTTTTGTCTTTTTTTTTTCGTGAACGGTAACGGGATCGCAACCCTCAGTGTCGCACCCGTACCGCGACCAGCAACGGGATTGCAACCCTTGGTGTTGCGCCCACACCGCGCTCAACCAGTGAGCGGACCGGTCTCTATATGGGATCCAAACCCTCGGCGGGAGCGCCAGCGTGCTCCCAAGCGCCGCACTCTACCAAGTGTGCCACCGGGCCGGCCCCTCCATCAACTTTTTGAAGTACCCTCATATAAATTGGTTTTCAGTTAGCATCAGTTCATCTACTTATTCCTGGATTAATATTAAATAACGATTGGTGTCTTTTTTTTTCCCCCTCTAATTTCAGAGGGCCAGAAAGCTCTACATGTTAATGAGAGTCAGCATGATGGCCTTTGGCCTCTTCAGAAAGATTGCTTGATAAACACCCTCCACCCATTTCTGAGCAGTCTACCTTAGGAGGAAAGACAGTTTCATGTGGAGGGTAATCTATCATTGTTGAATCTGGCCAGGAGTCTGAGGTCCATTCTGAGTCACTATGAATAGAGCTCTAGTATTGCTTGGTCCCCAGGGAAACTGGTGGTTAAATACTGTGAGAATCTTTATCAGACAGGAAATGACAACTCATTAAAATACTAACCGTTAAGCCTGTTTAGATCACTGCCTGGGGGTTAGGGAGGAAAATTTAACTCTACAGTGTTTGACTAAAATGTGCACATTTCTGAAAACAGAGAATTATTTATAAGACTGTTACCAAGAAAGGGAATTACTAGTCCATCTTGTTGCTGAAGTTCTGTCACACCGTCATTGCCTGTTTTGTACAGAAGACAGATCAGCACGTAATGGGAGTAGGGTGGGAAGAGGCTTTTATTTCATCCCTGAAAATACATCCTACTAGTTCCTTAAATGTAAAATTCAGTTTCTTTAGCAGAAGAGTCCCTTGGCTTCAGTTAGAAGGGGAGTCATTTTCTATTTAGGTCTCTACTCCTATGCTTCTGGTCTGAATCTCAATTGATAGAAAAATTGTCTGGAGTCAGAGGATAAATTTGATTTATTGATTTATTTACAGTGGTCCTCATTCAATTAAGAAAATTCTAAAGGCCCTGATATTCATTTGGTACATTATTAAGTCTGTGGGCACAGGGTTTTAGTCTCTTGAGCTTTGGCTATCTGGATTCTTAAAGGCTCTCTTTATAGCTGTCCATTAGAAGGATGAGGAAATGGGCCGGCCCGGTGGTGCACTGGAGAGTGCGCCGCTTGGGAGCGCGGCGGCGCTCCCA
>NW_007727866.1:193346-194140 GCF_000696425.1 Galeopterus variegatus | reverse complement strand
AGACAAAAAGTTTAGAAATCATCAATCTTGGGGTGTCCGGTTAGGTCAGTTGGTTAGAGCACGGCTTTGTAACACCAAGGTCAAGGGTTCAGTTCCCCTGGCCAGCAGCCAAAAAAATGATAATGACCGATGAATTCTATGCATGCTTGGAATGGGTGTGTGCTCCATATTAACCAACAAATGAAAATGTAAGCTTTGTGAAAAACAGGACTAATCACTCCACCCACTTCTGTACAACCTCTGCCAATTGTGATGCTTCCTCTGGAAGATTTTCTGGTGTTTGTTGATACAGAGAATAATGCAGACATTTATAATGAGGAAATATGGGGAGAGATTTCTTTGGCTGGCCTGTTAGCTCACTTGGTTAGAAGAAGCATGGTGCTGGGCCGGCCTGGTGGTGCACTTGGTAGAGTGCGGTGCTTGGGAGCGCGGCGGCGCTCCCGCCGAGGGTTCAGATCCCATATAGNGAGCACGGTGCAGGCGCAACACCGAGGGTTGCAATCCCGTTGCCGGTCCCCGGTGCGGGCGCGACACCAAGGGTTGCGATCCTGTTACCGGTCAGTAAAAAAAAAAAAAAGAAACAGTAGAATGAAGATAATACTAATAATGTTCTCACAAGGAACAGCAAAAAAAGTTGTAGCATTGACATTTTACCTGTTCTTAGTACAAGTTCTTCAGCAGCCACATTAGGAGGTCAAAACAATGACAATCTAATTTAGATCCTGAAGAAGTCAGACAAAAAGTTTAGAAATCATCAATCTTGGGGTGTCCGGTTAGGTCAGTTGGTTAGAGCA
>NW_007727866.1:190975-192412 GCF_000696425.1 Galeopterus variegatus | reverse complement strand
ATTGCCGGTCCCCGGTCCGGTGCGGGGGCAACACTGAGGGTTGCGATCCGTTGCCAGACACTGAAAAAAGACAAAAATAAATAAATAAATAAATAAAATAAAACAGTATTTAAGTTTGCAAAGAAGTTTGTTTGGGGTCTGTTTTAACAGATGCTTAGGTATGTATGCACAGGAAAATATTGTTCCCATGAAATCAATTTTGAGACCTGAGTGGGTTTGGAGTTTTGTGTCTTTTTCTTTTACTTTTTTTCCCCAATCTTTTGCTTGCATTTCTGAGGGGTTTTTTTAATCCTTTTTAAAATCAGTAACAAAAGTGTAAGAATTGCCATTAGGTTAATTTGTTGGAAATTTGTTTTTTGATGTTATATTTGCTGTTTGTGCTAAGAATAAAAATATCAAGATTTAGAAGAGAGATTTTCCTTAGTAGTTCAAGTAATCTTTCCTTATGTAATACAGGTGGGAGTTCAAATAGCTATTCCATGTACAGTAGAACTAAACGACATGAAAATAAAAAAGCAATTCCAGCAAAATACATGTACAAAAAGATGGCTCTGAGAACTGAAGATTCATAGGAACTTTCCTTTTTCATATCTTCTACCCACAAAGATTGTTCTACCCACTGTGTTGAAGGTCCACAGCAAGGAAAACAGATGAGATCAACTTTTTTCTTTCTTTCTTTCTTTTAAGACTTTCTCACCTAGAGCAAGTGACTGTTTTATTTACAGGGCCAGTTTAAGTATATTTCAGTCCAACAGCTGAGTGAAAATAGTTCATGTATGTTTGTTATCCTCCTACTTTATGTTCTTCTGTATCACAAAACTGTAATTCTTTGAACTTAATCAGAGCCTAGAGGGCAGGTGGAAGACTTCACTCATTCGCTGTGGGCTGAGATGAGAGTCCTTAGCCAGGTGTGCAAGGTTGCTCTGAATTTAGTGGCTTTCAGAGAATGGTATTTAGGCTATTTCCTAAGCCAACTATAGAAAGCCACTGAACTGTGTTGCAGGTTATCCCCACACCCCCTAACCCATGTATGTATTTTTTAAGTTAATCTTAAATGTCAGAATGGACTCTTGCTTCTCTGGTCTGCTGCTTGAAAATAACCTGAGGAATGAGGTTGCCATTCTGGTATTATTGTTTGCCTTACATGCATGTTAAGAGTGGCAGCTCTAATGTCAATTTTTATCTAGTCCATTACTAAAATAGCTTTGATGATAATTAAGAAAACTCTAGTATAAAAGTGTTTTGTATAAGCTGAGGCATCAGTAGTCTAAGCCATTGTTTGTAGAGGTAAAAAAATGAAAACAGAACTAAAATTTTGATGAATATATATATATAGAAGATTAAGAGTACCTGACAAGTAATTGGTTATATAATACTTAATACCTAGATTTCAAATCTGTTAACTTTAAAATTTATTCAGGCTAGCCAGTTAGCTCA
>NW_007727866.1:188626-189984 GCF_000696425.1 Galeopterus variegatus | reverse complement strand
CAGAACTAAAATTTTGATGAATATATATATATAGAAGATTAAGAGTACCTGACAAGTAATTGGTTATATAATACTTAATACCTAGATTTCAAATCTGTTAACTTTAAAATTTATTCAGGCTAGCCAGTTAGCTCAGTTGGTTAGAGTGCAGTGTTGAAACACCGAGGTCAAGGGTTTGGATCCACATACCTGCAAGCTGCAAAAAAAAAAAAAGATTTATTCAGATCATGTTGTATTTGCTCATGATACTTTCTCCCAGACTTTTTGATGGTTAATATACTGCTATAAAAACTTTTAACCTCTTCTTTATTTTCAGCTGTTTCCCTAGTCTCTTATGGGAATCTGCATAGAGACATCCCCCACACCACCAAAAACTCCCCAAAGCACATAATACCTAGCACCTTGGTAAATTAATCTCAGCAGTAGTCCCAGGATAATTCTTATAATGACGTACATACTCTATCAGCTAAAGTATATATCTCTTTAATGGACTTATGATGGCAAATCATTTATCTTTACAAATTATTTTTTTCCTTTCAAATTATTTTGAAGGGAATCTAGAATGATTGTTGCCAGTCCCTTCCTCATTCCCCTCAGCAGCAATAAAAAAACATTAGAATCTTTCTTTCTTTTTTTTTTTAAAGATGACCAGTAAGGTGATCTTAACCCTTGATTTGGTGTTGTCAGCACCACACTCTCCCAAGTGAGAGGCCGGCCCTAAAAATTAGAATCTTTCTAATATTTGGGCCTTGGTTCTAAATTTTCTCTTATATAATGGCTTAACTATGGCTATCCTTGGTAATTTAAAATGATGACATAGAGTATTTTTATTAAGGTGAATGAATTGATTAATGAAAAGGAAAGTTCTTATAAATCTTCAGTTTTCATAGCCATCTTTTTATGTATGTATTTTGCTGGAATTTTTTTAATATTCATGTTGTTTAGTTCCAATGTACATTTACTATTTATTTGCATTCCCACTAGTATTATATAAGGAAAGATTACTTGAACTGCTAAGGAAAATCTTCCAAAGATTTTGTCCTATTGTTGCCCCTTTGTAGTTAAAATCATTGCTGAGAAACAGCAACACAGCTCATACGCAGCTCTTCTGGTCTACCTCACAAATGTAAAACCACTTAAAAGTCGGTGAGACTGGAGACTGGAGATGGAGACCTCACTGCTGTTCTCCATCTTTGATGTCTGTCCTAAGTCTTCTGATCTAATCAGCTCAGCCTTTGCCTTTACTATATATATCTGTTCAGGCCTTTTTACATATCCTTCAGTATTCATTAAAGTACCATTTTGACAACTTCACCCCACACTGACCTCTTTTCTCCTTCCAATTCCTTTTAGCACAT
>NW_007727866.1:187032-188232 GCF_000696425.1 Galeopterus variegatus | reverse complement strand
GGGGTTTTTTTTGTTTGTTTGTCTTTTGGTTTTTTTCCATAGCACCTATTACAGTGTATTACAGTGTTAGACACAAAATACTGATTCCTTTAAGTGTTTGGTGGTTGATAGATAATAGGATCAAAGAAAACTACCAGCCAGGAGTTAGAAAGTTGTTACCTTCTGATAAATAAAGTAGCAAAAAACGTTCTCCTCTGCTTTTTATTTAAAAAGTAGCAACTGAATTGTTCTAGAAAAGAGGTAAATTATCAGTATACTTACTTACAAGGGAGAGCATTAGGCACTGTTGCAAATACATATTGGAATACCTTTTGCTGGCCCAGGAAAAAGTTTGGGCTTATTTGGCTTTTAGCCTTGGTTTGACAGATGAAAAAATAAAGGATACAGAAAAGAGAGATGTTTGATTTTCTAAACTGCCCCAAGTTACCATTTTAAAAATGCCTGCAAGCATGTCTAAAACGGAGCCTGGTAGCTACAGTTGCCAAACCGGTTTAACAGCACTGCCTCCATGTATTCTGGGTGAGAGGGACTCTTAGTACAAACTTATCAGAAATCACTATCCCAATAATCTCAGAACAAGTTGTTTAGTAATGTACTGGAGTTTCTGTGCAAACCATCTACCATAAACCATGAAATGATTCAAGGTTCATAGGTCCTTCTTTGTTCCTTTGTTAATCACTGACTTCTGACTAGTGGGAAGTGCCTCCCAAATTTGCTAATGCATTCTTTTTGAATAAGGATGACGCACAGATTGTCCTAATAAGGACTTAGGTTGAGAAAGGACCGCCCCCTCTGAGAAGATGGGGCAAGTCAGAGAGAGGGCGGGCAGTTTCTTTTTTAACTGGGGATGACACAAACATAAGTCATTTCCTTATTAATCGGTTCAAACCAGTTCTTACAGGAACTGGTGTCGATAAATGTGGGACTTCTCAGAAGTCATTCATTTTATCCTTTGTACTGCACCAGTGTGCAGTATCAGCTGAGCTTTCCTCACTCTGAGGACTAACTCTTCTGTTAGAAGTGGTTCCTGATTTACTTTCTCCCAGACATGTTGGTGGGAGAGATTTTTCTCCTTTAAGGGATTGTTAGAAGGAAGAATTTTTATCCACTAAAGAGTTCACAGGATTTCAACAGCTCTGTGTTTTATTTTATTTCTCTTCCTATCCAATCCCTGCTATTTGAGTCCAGGCGGTAAGTGGA
>NW_007727866.1:181679-186062 GCF_000696425.1 Galeopterus variegatus | reverse complement strand
TATCTTCCCCCCTCCCCCCATAAACCTAGGCTCGTAACAAGGCTGAATTTAAAAACTTTAACTTAGACTAAGCCTGCCTTTTTTGTAAACAGTTCTGTGGCAAGGGGAAATGACTGGAAGAGGATGAGTAAGCAATAACCTGAAATGGGAAACTTGAAGGAAGCACAGTGGCTTTTTTTAATGGCCTTATACTGTTTGTGTGGCCCTTTGCTGCCCTCAGTTGATAGATATATTCATATATTAAAAGCAGCTCCCAGTTCTGCCACAAAAATATTTAATAGTGTTGACACAACTCAGCAAGCATCTGCATGGCGATTTCAGACAGCAGAATTTAATCAAAGACTATTCTTAGGTCATAGTAAAAGACAAGAGATGACCTCACAGTATCCCCATTCTAAACTATATGAATCAGCCCTGACTTTTCATCCAACAAGGTGGAATCTGGGCTGCTGGGTGTAAGAAGGCCTGAATGTAGATTTCAGGGTGTCTGAGAACACAGACTTAATTTTTAATTGTTTAGGCTTTATCGGTCATAATCTTCAAGTTCTCATTATTTTCCTTAAAATATAGTCAATGATCCCCTTTTTACACCCTGACTTTTCATCCAACAAGGTGGAATCTGGGCTGCTGGGTGTAAGAAGGCCTGAATGTAGATATCAGGGTGTCTGAGAACACAGACTTAATTTTTAATTGTTTAGGCTTTACCGGTCATAATCTTCAAGTTCTCATTATTTTCCTTAAAATATAGTCAATGATCCCCTTTTTACTACTCAACTAATGAAGCCTTTCTCGTTGGATTGTTCTTCTGCATTTATTCTTTCAGGGAGAAAACTGGTTATCCTGGATGTTTGAGAAGTTGGTCGTTGTGATGGTGTGTTACTTCATCCTGTCTATCATTAACTCCATGGCACAAAGTTATGCCAAACGAATCCAGCAGCGGTTGAACTCAGAGGAGAAAACTAAATAAGCAGAGAAAGTTTTTAACTGCAGAAATTAGAATGGATGGGTTCTGCCTTAAATTGGGAGGACTCCAAATCAGGAAGAAAAATTCCCTTTTCCAAACTGTATCAATTTTAAAAACTTTTTTCCTGAAAGCAGTTTAGTCCATATTTTGCACTGATATACTTTTTCTTTGTGTGTTAAGGTAAGGTATCCACCTTCAATTCAATCCATATTGTATTTTTTAGGGTGGAATGTTAAGCAGCAACTTAACAGAAAATGGCCTCTGTATGTTACTTTCAAAAGGCCCACATGGTACAATTAGAGAGTTCCCATCACACAAAAAAGTTCCTAAGTATGTTAAATATGTCAGGCTTTTTTAGGCTTGTCACAAATGATTGCTTTGTTTTTCTAAGTCATCAAAATGTATATAAATGATCTAGATTGGTTAACAGTCTTGCATGTCTATCATGGTACAATTTAATATGCCATCCTACCCAGCCCTTCCTCTCCCACTCTCAAAAAAAGGCCATTTTATGATGCATTGCACACCCTCTGGGGAAACTGATCTTTAAATTTTTAGACAGTATAAGAAAAATCTGGTTGGTGTCTCACGAATGAGCTGACACCATTTTTTATTCTGTATATTTAGAATGAAGTCATGAAAAATCTTTATAAAGACATCTTTGATCATTCCAAAATTGTGTCCGTTTTCTTCAGCGTTTTGATTTTTTACTTCCTTTTAGCTTCTACCAACTGTGTGGCAGCCTTGCTAAGTCCACCAACAACCAGAATTTCTTAAACCTTCATTTGTTTGCATGAAAGAGCCACCACCAAGGCGTCTTTTGTTATGCTGGAATTGGGCAGCTACATACTATTAAATGGCACCCCTGGGATTGGCCTATCCTGGGATTTCTTGGTTTTCACAAGAGAGGAAAGGTGATAATATACAAATCAAAGGACACTAGAATGAGAAATTACTCATTTTTTAAAACCACACTTATCTTAATTTTAGCTAGCTTGTACTCTGGTTTTAAAAGACAGAAATTTACTTTTTTATGTAACCCAATTTTCTTGCCCTTCTGTAAGTGTTTTATTCTTAATGTGATTTTTTTTTTTCCTCCTTTGGGATGTTTCTGATTGAACTTGTTCATTTCGTTTTGTTTGGGAGAAAAATAAACAGTTTTTTCTTTTAGGTAAATTGATACTGACATTGTGTCAGCATAGAATAGAATTGGGGTTAAATCTCAACAGGCCAGAAATGCCTAACTTGTTTTATCAAATCCTATCTGAATGTCTCCTTGTTTTGCCTACCGTCGTGACATCTCCATGGCTGTACCACCTTGTCGGGTAGCTTATCAGACTGATGTTGACTGTTGAATCTCATGGCAACACCAGTCGATGGGCTGTCTGACATTTTGGTATCTTTCATCTGACCATCCATATCAAATGTTGTCATTCAAACATTACCCAGCATCATGGTTTACAATCAAAAACTCTGGTCCTTATGTCTAGTGGCACTTTGAGTCCTTTATGCCATATTGCAGCAGTGTCGAGGATTTTATGGGGAATTGGGATAGTGTCCATGACCACAACTAAATAAATAAAGGACAAGTAACCTGCTTTGTGGGTTTTGAAAAGGTTATTACTTCCTTAACAATCTTTTATTCCCCCAGGGACTTTCTAGCCGTATTACTGTTAACTTGACCTTACTTGAAAAGGAGTATCCAAATGCTTTATTTTGAATAGATTCACATTAACCAACATGATTTTTTAGTTTCTTTAAGTCTAGCATAAGTTCCAAAGTCAGTTTCCAGTTGTGTTTCATCTTCACCTGCATTTTATTTGGTGTTTGTTTGAAGAAAGGAAAGAGGAAAGCAAATATGAATTGTGTTATTTATACTAAATCTTTGGGATTTATTGATAAATTTGTTTCAGGGTGGTGTATTAAAAAAAGAAGGCTGAAGGTCCAAGTAATTAAATATATTTGACTTACGATGACTGTTTATTCACTATCTTTCAAATGAATTTGCTTTAAAAACAAATGAAGAGTAGCTCTCCTTTCCTCCTCCAAGTGTTCAGGTGTCTGCTCAGACGTTCCTGCTGGATTCTAGCTGGAGCAGTGATACCCTTCTGTTCCAGTGGTTTGTTTGTTCCTTTCTTGTATTCACCAAAGTGAATACAACTACATGATCCCAAAGATATACTTACTTAAATCCAGCTGACGAGAGCAGAAAATTTACAAGTGGATGGTTTAATATTACTGTAAAGAAGAGGGCCTGGGAATTCTGATTTCATCCGTACTTCAAGTCACATACTGTGCCTTACACATCTACAATGTTTTATCATGTCCCAAGCCAGTGACTGTCAAGCAGTACAATATATATTTATACACTTTAAGTACTGAGGAGCACCTCCCTTAAAACACAGTAGAAACATGTGCAATGTCCAGTTTTCCCACAGTTTTCTGTATTTTCTGTGTGTGTGCATAATCTGAAGTGTGGGGCTCAGAAGAAAGAAAGAATTTTACTTTCATTTGGATAGTGGCCACCTATCCCCATTCTGTAAAAATCCAGAAAAAGACAAGGCTGGAATGGAGTTTCTTAAACATACTAGTTGATTGTCAAAGTGAAGGCAGTGTAGTGAGTGCTCCTACATAAACTAGCTCAGCCTGTGTCCCCAGTGTGCGCTGTGCTGTCTGTAGGACAGCATGAGGCTTTTCTTTCTGTTTTTACTAGTCATTCAATAGTGACTTATTAAGTACAAATCATGCACTCAGCTAAATAAATATAATCAGTTGCCCTCTTGTAACCTAGGGTGAACTGTGTTTAAACTAACCCATGTGTAAGGAGCTCCTAGGGATTTCCAACCTTTTAGTGTCAAAAAGCCTTTCATATATTGTTATTTGTCTCCATGTGCAGTAGTCTGTGGCTTTTTTTTTTTTTTTTTTTTGCTGCTGGCTGGTGCAGGATGGAATCCTGGACCTTGGTTTTATCAGCACCAATTTCCAACTGAGTTAAACCGGGCAGCCCCAGCAGTTTATGTTAATGATGGTTTAGCTTTCTGCCACACGTTCTGTGTGCCCTAAGAAAGTTTTTAACTCTGAGCCTAGATTTCTTTCGTCTACGAAAATAAAGATATATGGACAGGTTGTCTAAGGACTAAATTGAGTAACATGTAAAGTATCACAATAAATGTTAGTATATTCCCAATTTTTAATTCATCAAAGACTGAGCATCTGATACACAGGCAAGAACTTCACAACAATGCGTTCACTCCTCCTGAAACCAAAATATTTCTTTAAATGCTCTCTTAGCATATGTGCCCTTGTTTTGGAATAGATACTCTGTCAGGCTTTTGGAGTAAGTCAAAAAGAATTACCAAAGAAGTTGATATCAAAAATTCCAAGTCGGGCCGAGCCCGTGGCGCGCTCAGGAGAGTGCG
>NW_007727866.1:169675-180950 GCF_000696425.1 Galeopterus variegatus | reverse complement strand
GTCTAAAAAAAAAAAAAAAAAAAAAAAAAAATTCCAAGTCAATAAAGAGAAAAGCAGGAACTACTGAATTAGTGACTTGATTACTGAAACCAAAACCTTATTAACTTATTTATTTCTTCATTTAATTTAATGACTGGTACAGAGATCGAACCCTGAACCTTGTTGTTGTCAGCACCACAGTCTAACAAAACCTTATAAAATTAAAAATAAACCCTCAGGTAGCCTACTCAACACAATGTATAAAGCACATAGATGCAAAATTTAGTGTGCAGTAATAAGATAGTTTTATAACCTCACCTTATAATGTTGACATTTTCTAATGTGTTTTCATTATGAAGAATGTTAATACTAAGAAATCTGGAAGGAAGAGAAAAATATCAACTTTTAATACCTTGTTACAAAGCTCAATCTAGAGTGTCCAGTGCAATTTGCTGAACAAATAGGTTTTAAACCGTAAAAGGATTGATTTGATGATATGCAAGATCTTCCTCAATAGACCTAAAAGTCTCATTCCTGTTAGAAAATAAACACAAAAAAATTGGTTTATTTTATTCATAAATTATTTTTAATGTGCTACAAAAAATTAAAACAACCTAAGCAGGAACTTAATTGCAATCTTTGAAAGCTGAGTAACATTCCATCTCTAACATGTTGATCAAATCTTCTCTGATATTTACAAGACGTGGTAAATGAGAAACGACACAAACCCATAGCATCCGAAGATGTGTTTTTCCTTTATTCTCAAAGACAACAAGAAAACAAAGCACATAATGTACTTTAAACTCTAGAAGCAAATGAAGAGTCATTTGTGCCTAGTAGACAGGGGTTTGGGTTCCTGTCGCTCCCTTCCCCACAAGGCCAAGTTCACCTGAGGTAATACATTTGCCTTGGGGGTGAGGCCTTGAATTGCTGCAAATAACCTACATGTATTTGCATATTTAACCAGTACTCGTGAGAGGGATTATACAAAAATGTGTTCTAGACAGCTGCTTACTCATTGCCTTTAGAATTGTGTGGTGCTGGGATAGGCAGGTGCCAACTGTTTGCTCATTCTCTTTGACCCACTAGCCTTGCACAGTTTGCTGTGTGGGTGTTGATATTGCTAAATTAAACAGGGGAAAATTGTTTTAAATGCTTCTAAACACCTGCTCTCCACCCAAACACCCTGGATTCATTTGATATCTGGGATTTTAATTGTAGTCAGGAGACTGGCCCAAACTGCGCCCAGAGTGAGTCAGTTGCAAGTGGCTGGCTGACTATGGGAACAGAAATGAAATGCGGCTTAGAGGGTTTGTCAGCCAAACCCGCAAACGTGTGGCTTTTAAAACATTGGACATCTGTTCCTCTTAATTTAAAATAAACTTTCTTTAAAAGCACAAAGTTGCTTGGCTCCTTGTTTCTTTGTGTCAGCAGCAGTTGCTGCTGCTCTAGCTTAGGAAGCCTAGAATCAGATTTAGGAAATTTGGAATCTTTAGAGCACACTTCAATCTAGAGGGTGGGACTGAATCGCTTTGGGAAAGGAAGAGGATGGTTTTACAGTGTAGGATTTGTGTGGAAATCCCCTTCAGGGGTAATCAGCCCAGGTGTCCAACCAGTTTGTTAACCATTTCCAAATGACTCAAAGGACATAGAGGGAGTGTTTGAACACACTACAGCACTATTTCTACAATTTAGTCTTTATTTGCATTGAAAACCACGTTTCTAAATTCATAAGGGGAAAGCTCTGGCTTATTATGGGCATTTTTGTTTGTTTGTTTTTTTAAAGATGACCGGTAAGGGGATCTTAACCCTTGACTTGGTGTTGTCAGCACCACGCTCACCCAGTGAGCAAACCGGCCATCCCTATATGGGATCCGAACCCGTGGCCTTGGTGTTATCAGCACCGCACTCTCCCGAGTGAGCCACAGGCCGGCCCTTATGGGCATTTTTGACTTTTTACCCCTGAGCTACCCATGTAAGGTAACAGAGCCATCTCCTTTTGAGAGTTCCCGGAGAGGGTATCTTTCTGTGCAATTTGCTTTGATGGCCTTCCACCCGAAACCCTTTGAGGAACATCCTTGTTCATTCAAGGAGGCCTCTGCGGGCCACTCTTCTCTCCCCGCACCTAATCCCAAATGTGGCATTTCCCGTTGTTGCCATGTACTCCCCTTTGGGGTACAGAACATGAGCAGCTTTTTCCATCAGGCTACCTTTGACTGACCCAGCCTGACAGCATTGCTTAATTGTGTTCAGTCTGTTTCCAATGGGGAAAAAAATGGTTTTACGGGAGTGAGGCAATTAGGGATTTGAAAAGAGGAATGAATGGTCCTGCCTTTCTCTGTAGGTCGGGGATGACTGTTAGATCACTGCTGTCTTCCTTTGGCTCCTCACCATGTTGTGTTGGAAACAAAGAGCAGCTCAGGTTCACTTCTCTTGGCAGTAGTACTGAATTGAAGCCTGGCTCACCATGTCCCCAGAGAACCGTGTTTTTCTCAACTTTTTCATTACTTAAAAAGATGAAGGCCAACAATAACGAAAAGAGGCCTTTCTCTGCCTTTCATTTTTGAGTGCACCTCACAGTCACTTTCACTTGAGTGATGACTTACAGCAGGCAAACTTTCCCACCTGCCCCCACATTGCTTGGCCACACTCTCTAGGTCTGCAGACACTTCTGCTCCTTTCTACCCATTGCACTAGCTCCTTCCCACTTCCATGTCCACTGCATGGTATTTTCTTTATACACACCACACTGAACACTGGCAATCAAGATTAGCTCCCAGGAACCTCTAATGTGCCCTGTACCAGGAAGCACAGTGGATTACTATAACTTTGATAATGATTGCTTGCTTTGTACCAGGCACTGTTTTCAGTGCTGTTTCACATGTATTGTACTTAATCATTTAATCCTTAAACAATCCCATGAGGAAGTTAAGGAAATGAGGTTCAGTAATTTGTCAGGCGAAACAAGGAAGTAGAGCAACCTAGGCCTTCTGGCTTTTACTCTCTTCTGTAGAAATCAGTGCAAAAGTCCAAGTTTTAGCATACTTGTTTCATCTTGTGATCACAATGTAGTTGATGGAGAAAGGGAGACAACAGGAAATCAAGGCTACAACCTAAAAAGTTTTGCCATTTAAATAGATGAGCAGCCTTTGTGCTTCCCTATATCACAGGGTTGGAAAAGCCAGTTCCGTTCTTAGCCATCCTGTGTGGGCAGGTTCCCAGAGTGGCGTTTGTTAGAATCATGATTACAAAGCAATTCCTTTTTTTTTTTTTGTCCTTTTTGAGACCGGCCGCACCGCTCTCAACCAGTGAGCGCTGTGAGCGCACCGGTCATCCCTATATAGGATCCGAACCCGCGGCAGGAGCGCTATTGCGCTCCCAGCGCCGCCCGGCCCACAAAGCAATTTCTATTTGTACAGTTCTTTTGTCTTTTTCAGAGTACTTTAACATCTTGAGTTTGGTTTTTGTTTTGTTTTTGATCTTCATAACAACCCTTTGAAATCATTAAGGCCAGTAGTGGCATTAGCCACATTAAAAAAAAGAAAAATAATTTATTCACTTTTTAAATCTATACTGGTTTAAGGTCCTGTGGGGAAGAGACAAAGCTGTTGATACATGATCTCCTCCGTGCAGGAGCTTAGGGTCTTCTCAAGGGTGTTATGTATTCATGCAGATAACTACAATATAGCAGGATATGAATGCCATAAGAAAGGAACTGAGGAAGAGAATTGTTGACTAGGATCAGAAAAAGGTTTCCTGAGGGGGTAGCATTTGAATTGACAAGGTAGGGGTAGGGAGAGGAAAGGTATTCTAACCAGAGAAAGTTGTGTGAGAGACACCAGGAAAGAACAAATAGAGGAACTATTTGTAGGGTGGGTAGAAGAGACAAGACCAATGAGCCAACTAAAGTCAGTCCACCCAACTCCTGTGTTATTCTTTGCCTTAGCTCCCTGGTTTTTGCTGTGAAAGTACCTTCCTAATTCACAACTAGTTTGTCTATTTCCATGTGTTTGGTCAGTTTGCTCCCCTAGAGCGTAAGCCCCATAAGGGTTCACGGTTTGCCCAGAGTCAAGCACAGGGTCTGGCACTTGCTAGGCTCACAGTATTTGCTGAATGAATATTGCAGTAGTCCAGCTGAAGCAGCAATGGGGATTAAAGGCAGGCAGGAGATGCTTCCTAAGTGGAAGCCAGGGTACTAGACAAAGCTGGAATAGAGGAGGTGGAATAAAGGTGAAAAAAAAAAAAAAAAACCTGAACAGAGAACCCTGAAAAGAGAGCCATGCCAATCAGCCAATCAGTGAGCCAGGAATATAAAAGGAGCAGCAAGTTTGAGGAAGAGAGTATTCTGTTTTGAACATATTGGGGGGAAGATACTGACCAGTAGAGTAGTGGGGCCTGTAATGAGCCTGTATCTCAGGTGTCCTAACTCCTATGCTTCTTAGTGAATGTGGTATTCATTAGACCACTCTGGAACATCTGTGAGTGAATAAGCTGGACTTTTTCAGAGAATTTTCTAGAGTAATATGTTCTGTACTTTCCCAGCAGTGATAATCTAAGCCTTAACTTGTTATGTGGTACTGTTCTTGAAGAGATAGCACTGTGACTGGACCTTGGGGTCACAGGAAACTCTTTTAAAATTCCTCTCCCCAGTTGTATCCTGCTGGCTTAACCAATGACTCCTCCCTATGAGAACTGGGAGCATGGTAATTCCTGGATAGATTGTGTCTTTATAAGGAGAAAAGTTTGGCAATGTGATTTCCTGTATGATTCTACTGGAGTCCAAGATTCCAGCAGTGCTAGCCTCGACAGCAGCGGCAGCCACCTAGAACCCAGATGTCATGAGTGCTTCCAAGTTAGTGTGAGGGCACCTTCCCAATTGCCCTTGCCAAGCCAATAGGCAAAATCACAACTTTATTACACCTTCCAGAGCATGTGGTCAAGGCAGCTTTCCATTTGGCTGCTTTGGTGCTGGGTTTGTTTACATGATTCAGTAAATGAGTTATTGCCTACTGAAGTTGGCTGCGTAGGAGCTAAGAATAAACAACATATGACCACAATTACACCACTCTTCAGGAGCACCAGGGTTCACAAGGTGTGATTTACTTGAATAATAATCCTGTGGTGGAGAAGAGGTAGAAAACGAGTATTCCACTTTCGGGTGGTACATAGTTTTTGAAGCCTAGCAGGATTGGGATGTCACTGTTCCTGGCTTTCTGATGGAATCAGACATAATTACATGCCTGTCTGGAAAAAAGATGTGTATGAGAGGGTTTTGCACAATTTCAGAAGGAAAGAGGGGTGGGGTGCTGAAAAAAAGTGCTTTTAGAAAAATGTAGAGATCAAAGAAATTTTCAGATGTTCTGCATTTTCTTCTTCAAATGTAAAGAATTTATTCAAACATAAAAGATACCCATGGTCTCTGCAGGAGGAAGTAAAAAGTTCTTTCATGCACAAAAGTTTTCCTACTTTATACACTTCTTTTTAGATGGCTCCTTTTTGGGTGGTATATTACTAGTCTTCCCTGGAGTAGGCAGTGTTCATCAGAGGAACATGTTGAGACAATAGGACTCCAAAGTTAGCCTTTAATTTCTCCCTTCCTCCTCTGCCTCCTGGATGAACCTGGAACATCCAGTAGTTCTGACATCCCATTTATGTGATCTTTTACAGAACAAAGAAAGATGTTTCTTACTACTTACACCCCTTTTACCACCTTCTGATTCACTAGACTTATTCCTTTATTCTTTAGACTGTCTCCAGCTGTTAACATCCTTTTAAAAATCATTTTAGTTATCCTTTTTTTTGGGGGGGGGAAGCTGGCTGGTACAGGGAATGAACCATGGACCTTGGTGTTATTAGCACTACGCTCTAACCAACTGAGCTAACTACCAGCCCATCTTTATGTTAGGATTTTAAGGATTGTTTTTTTAAAAAATGCAAGCAGGGGCCGAGCCCGTGGCGCACTCGGGAGAGTGCGGCGCTGGGAGCGCAGCAGCGCTCCCACCGCGGGTTCGGATCCTATATAGGGATGGCCGGGGCGCTCACTGGCTGAGCGCGGTGCAGCCGGTCTCAAAAAGGACAAAATAAATAAATAATAAAAAAATGCAAGCAAGAGATGTGAATAATATAAAAAGAAGGAACTCCCTTCAGAAAGCCACTCCTCAAAATAAATGGCTATGAAGTCTACTGGGTATCCTTTGTCACCTTCTCAAAATGCTCTAACCCTCTTATCCTTGGTCTTGGGGCCTGGTGGTCAGGGCAAGCCTGTCTCTTCATCTCTGTCTTCAGTGCAGTGATCGACTGCACCATCCCTGCTCTTTCAGAAAGGAATTAAACATCATCATATAGTCAAATCCATGTTTTTCATAACAACATTTAACAGCCATTTCTGCATGTCTCAGCTACTATAGCACACATAAAGGGGAACAGTGGGCGATGGGGGAGTGACCAGACTTTAGAAGGCTTAGAATTCCAGGACAAGGAGTTTAGATTTCAGGCAAAGACTTGCCAGCAAAGGCAATTCTTCATTCTCTTAATATATTGTTTGAATTTATATTCTCTTAAATGGCTTTTAATTATGCAAGATGGCTTCTGAGACAAACAATTTTAAATTTTATTTATATTTTCAGGTTCTTAGTTTAATCTAATGGCTGTGCGATCTGTTGCTAATAATGGGAGATTTAACGGGCATCACTCTGTGCCTGTAGTTTGGCAGCTTTACAACTCTTCCAGAGTTTTTTAAACATTTATGTTAGTCTGTACAATAAATATGGAGTCTCTACCACGTGCCAGGCATACACGTTGTAGCAAAGAATATACCAAGTGGTGAACTCCTTGAGGACAGGGGCCAGGTGTGACTCATTTTTGAATCACCCTATTGTAGCATAGTGTCTTTCCTTGCAGGTGTTCAGTGGATGTTTGTTGAATTAAGCTCACATCCTGCTTCTTTCATACTGATCACATGAGTCAAGCTTAAGCAAAGCCCTCTTTTTTTCCGAAATGGAAACTCCTATCTTTTTCCTTATGTCATGTTTCTTACTATCGTGTTCTCATGACCCTTCACCTAGAAAGAATAAGCTTTGTTCAACTCCATTTTCTACAATTACCAGGACTTTGCTCCTGAAATATGTAGAACAGCCCTGTCACAGAAATACATTGCAAGCCATGTATCTAATTTTAAAAAATTTAGTAGCTACATTTTATTTACTTATTTTTGGAGACTGCTGGCACCAGGATCCAAAACCTTGATCTTAGTGTTATCAGCACCATGCTCTAAACAAGTGAGCTAACCAGCCAGCCCAGTAGCTACATTTTAAAGGTAAAAAGAAACAGGTAAAATTAATTTGGATGATTTACTTAACCTAATATATCCAAGATATCATTTTAGCAATTAATTTAAAAAATTAATATTTTACTTTTTTTTATTCATACTGTCTTTGTGTATTTTACACTTACAGCCCTAGCCACACGTGGTTTATGGCTACCTTACTGGAGAGCATGGCTATAGAATCTTCGAATTTTTGTGTACTCACCATATAATCAAATTCAAACACGATAGGCAGCCACAAAAATATCCATTATATTGGCTTCATTTTTGGCAAAGGAGATAAATTTGGATAAAACAGAATTATTTGCTAAGTGATATGTGATTTAGCTTACTCTTTCTTTTTAAGCTTTTTATTTTTTGGTGGCAGTCCTGTACAAGGGTCAAACTCTAAACTTTAGTGTTATCAGCACCATGTCTAACCAACAGATCTAACTGGCCGGCCCTCTTTTTTAAGCTATTCTTATAAACTATTCTTAGATATTTTATCATTGGGTAAAGTCTATAATTCAAAAACCATCAAGTCTTTTTTTGAAATGCTTGTAAGTTATTAGCAGTTCTTTGGGGGCATAATCAGTTACCCTAACCTTCCTTTTCAACTCTTCCTGCCTCACTGGCTCTCTAAATGATTAGGACTTTGTATCTTTTCCTCCTTTTCCATGGCTTGAATGACACATTTTGTCCTACACTAACCCAACAATGTGTTGCCCAGAAACTGGAAATATTTACATTGTTTATTTTAACTCCTTGTGCAATCATTCCTGTGTGTACAAATGGGATTTCATCTATTATTAATAAGGCTGAATTGCATCATCTGAGGCATTTCAGGGCATAGCAGTAGGAAGTTAATTAGTTAAAAACATAAAGCCAAGATGTTTTTTAGCTCACATTCCTAAAATCCATAGGAAACAATGTGATTGATATAGATGAGCAAATATCTCTTAAATTAAATAACTGATTGTTTGCCTAAAATGATGAGTTAGTGGATAAAGCCATATTTGGTTTGTAGGTGGCAGAACAAAAAAGGGTTGACTTCCAAACCTTCGGTTCATGGGGAGAGAACTGTGAGACAGAGACATATGGAACATGTTTTAAAACAAAATTTTGGGCAGGAATTCAAGTGTGATAGACATGGTGGTCAGGTGAAGAATCACTGGTATGTACACTGCAAAGTAGTGTCTACAGAACCACAGAGCCAGTAAGCAGACATTTCAATGTTTAGAGTCCAGACTAGAGATCAGCTCATTGTTATTTCTTGGACCAGATTCTTTCCTGTAAAAAACGTTGAAAATGCACACAGGCAAGATAATGTGCAATAATTAGGAGGCTAGAATTGTAGCACCAGACATCCAAAGAAACTTACTACACTGTGAGCTTCATTTAGGCTGTGTGGTATTGATCCCTATATCCTTAACATCTTGCTCAGTGCCTGGCACTGAATAGATATTGGTTGAATGAATTAATTCAACTGAATGAACTCAACAGTGAATTGTTGGCACATTTAGTGAGTTCTACGTGATGGGTAAGATAAAGGAGAAAGATGTTGCAGATTGAATAGCATTGGAGCTGGCAAGGGACAAAGCTGGATGAAAGAGGGAATGCAAGGGAAAAAACAGCTTCTACAGATTAAAGTGCTCTTGAGAAAGCACAAATGGGGGAGATAAAAGAGGGAAAAGGCTTGAAAATTAGCCGGTTGAAGGGCCGGCCCGTGGCTCACTTGGGAGAGTGTGGTGCTGATAACACCAAGGCTGCGGGTTTGGATCCCTATATAGGGATGGCCGGTTTGCTCACTTGGAGAGCATGCTGCTGACAACACCAAGTCAAGGGTTAAGATCCCCTTACCGGTCATCCTTTAAAAGGAGAAAAAAAGAAGCTGTTTAAGATTACACTGTACTCTACTCACTGTCCACAGGGGTGCATCCTGGCTCTGAAGGATAATGTTTGACAAGATAGTAGGCCAGTTACCCAGTAATCTAGGAAATTACACTTTCAAAGTTTGCTGGATCTGTATGCCCAGGAGCTTATGATTCTAAGGTTGTCCTAGCTGAATGGCTATTTTCTCCACAGAAATCAAAGTACAGTATGTTTCCAGTGCTACCCTATATCTTGAAGCTTTAACATCAACTTCCTTTGTTAATTTTTATCTTAAAATCACAACTCTAAGAGCAAATTTTTTTTATTCCAAATAGACAAGAAAAAATGATTTCCCATGTAAAAGTTTAAAACAAGCTTAAAAATATTTAGGTATCCACATGTATCAAATAATGTAGTTGTGGATTACAAAAAAAGTCAACTCACATAAAAATGGACCCAGAGCTCTGTCAAATTGGGATTTACTACTAATAAAATCACCTGCCATTGATTCCATAAGTTGCCAAGTTAGAAATATACTTGCCTCTACTGCCTTCATGAATTCTTTTCTCAAATATCAAATTATCTCAACTTAGGACTTTCTTTAAACTTAACTTCTAGCAAGGTTCCTTAGAATCAGCTTAAACCTGGTGAGATAATTCAGTTACATATCTTCACTAATGCTGGTTTATTCTGGGAAACTGTTTCAGTCTTTAGATCTCTTCAATGATAAACAATGCTTTAACTTTGTTTTGTAGAAATTGTGATCTAATTATTTTTTAAGTATACTTGGGTTAACAAAATGCAGCAGTGGGGTGTGCCTCTTAGCTGCTGAAGAGACCACTTTTTACATTCCTTAGAAATAAGATATGGTTCAGTATTTTAAATCATAGCAACAGTTGATAAGAAAAACAGCAAAAAGGTAATCATTTCCATATGGAAAGAAATGAAGAAACCAGTGAAGCTGTGAACTGTTGTTTTTCCATATAAAAATAAAAATCACTACTGGTAGATTTGGCAAAAAGGGCAACTGTTCCTATTTGTCTCCCATTTTACATTTGTTAATACATTGCATGTGATGTGTTTTATTGAAATACACCATTCCCCTCGAACTCAGTTGTCAGTTTTCAAGAGTGGTTAGTCCTGAGTAAAATCCACATCTGTGTGTGTCAATTTCATCAAGCACTGTATTTCCTTGGTGATAATTTTTCAACTTAGTGAAAAATTTGGGTGAAAGTTCTTATCTCTTTTGCTGCAAGGCATATAACAGTCATCCACACCAGGTAAACACCTGTAAATAATTTTAAAGCAATAGTTGAATAAACTCAGTTTCTGCTCTGACATTCCCAGATCCAAAACAAAATCTGACACAATTTTTTCATGCCCGGAAAGTTTAAGAAAAGCAAACGAAATACACATTTACTTATTTACTTCTTTATTTAAGCCTTATAAGCATTTATTACCAAAATCCTGACATTTATTGTTAAATAGCTGCTTAGGGTCGAAAATCTTACCCTGTTACAGAATATCCAAAATGTTCCAGATGTTCACACTGTAGCATTCGACAACATCTCCCTCTTGTGGTTCAAAGCATTCATTTCAAAGATGAATACATTTAAGTACAGAATTTCAATTGCTTAGCTTAAAATTGTGCTTTGAAAGTTTAGTTCATATTTAGTGACTTCTTTTTGGAGTAAAGAGGAAAGATTTAGGAACATGGAGACAAACAGAATATTTCCTTTTCTTGGCCGGCCCGTGGCTCACTTGGGAGAGTGTGGTGCTGATAACACCAAGGCCACGGGTTTGGATCCCATATAGGGATGGCTGGTTCGCTCACTGCCTGAGCGTGGTGCTGAGAACACCAAGTCAAGGGTTAAGATCCCCTTACCGGTCATCTTTATTAAAAAAAAAAAAAAAAAAAAAAAAAAAGAATATTTCCTTTTCTTGGATAGTTCCAGAGTTCCAACATCTCAGCAAAGTATTTCCAAAATTCTTTATAGAAGCACCAGTTTTTTTCTTACAAATGAAATACCAAGTAGATACTTTCTTTTTTTTTTTTTGTCTTTTTGTCTTTTTTTCGTGACCGGCAACGGATCACAACCCTCAGTGTCGCGCCCATACCGG
>NW_007727866.1:165802-168873 GCF_000696425.1 Galeopterus variegatus | reverse complement strand
TTTTTTTTTTTTTTTTTTTTTTTTTTAATAAAGATGACTGGTAAGGGGATCTTAATCCTTGACTTGGTGTTGTCAGCACCACGCTCACCCAGTGAGCCAACCGGCCAACCCTATATGGGATCCAAACCCGTGTCCTTGGTGTTATCAGCACCGCACTCTACCGAGTGAGCCACAGGCCGGCCCCAGAATTTTTAATTTCCCTCTTATTGAAAAAGTTCTTTTAGAGTAAATAAGGTTTAGCTTTTAAAAATCATATATCATTCTTGAGCATACATAAGAAGAAAAATATAACAAAATAAATCAGTTAAGGCTCTCCTAAAATGTTTTCACATTCAGTGACTTTGTCATTTTTTGATTTTTTTTTTTTTTAAAAGATGACCGGTAAGGGGATCTTAACCCTTGACTTGGTGTTGTCAGCACCACGCTCACCCAGTGAGCCAACCGGCCAACCCTATATGGGATCCAAACCCGTGTCCTTGGTGTTATCAGCACCGCACTCTACCGAGTGAGCCACAGGCCGGCCCGTTTTGATGATTTTTTAATGATGCCTATTTTTTCACAACTATTGTCCTCCCTGCCTCCAGAACATGGGTGAATATTCACAGGTAATATTCCTTAAGGGAATATTAAAAAACTAAAAGCCATTGGCTCATAAACTGGCTTTGCAATTATGTACAGCACATCTTCCTAGAACTCCTGCTTAAGGAATGTTGCTAAACTTGTCTGTAAGATCTGATGACTACCTCTCCCCTACCCCAGCAGAAAACTAAAGGCTTATTTTCAGGAGAGGATATGATTGAGGGTCTCTGGTCAGAACACCAGGCAGAGTTAAGGGCAGGTTACTACTCTGAAACCAGAGAGATCAAGTGAAAACCACGAAAACCTTGATCTTCTACTCCTCTTCTCCCAGATAAGTGGGGCTACGTCTAAACCGTCCAAGCAGAATATCCAACACAGAAGACAGGCTGAGGGAATCTTCAGGATGACAAATGTACACTGGCTGTAGAGGGCAAAAAAATGTAGACTGAAGCAGGCGTCCAAGCAGAATATCCAACACAGAAGACAGGCTGAGGAAATCTTCAGGATGACAAATGTACACTGGCTGTAGAGGGCAAAAAAATGTAGACTGAAGCAGGTCAGAGGCTCTAGGAAAGAGATAAAACTGATAAAACACCTGAATTCATAGCAAGAAAAATTTATTTATTTATATATTTTTGGTAGCTGGCCAGTACAGGGATCCAAACCCATGACCTTGTGTCATAGGGCTGTGCTCTAACCAACTAAGCTAATTGGCCAGCAGACCAGAAAAATTTAGACAATACTAGAGAAACACTTAGGGTTGAATAACTGACAGGTACACAGAAAAACTAAGTAAACACACAAAAAAGGCAATTTTTAATTCTAAAGAAAATAAAAAATGATACAGGAAAGGAAAAATAATTACAGCATACTACACAGCTTGGCTGTGAATAGCATTTACTTGGTCATAATAATGTAAAGCTGAATGGTGACTTAAAAGATGATACTATGATATTGGAATAATAAGGAAACAAGGGCGTTTCTGGAGCTTAGGGGCCAGTGTGCGAAAAAAGCTAAATCCTATCTTGCCATAGTGGGAGGTAAATAGGTAATGTCTAAATAACTGAAAAAATCAATAATGGCAATGGATGGATGAAAACAGTAAAAGAACCAGCAAAAGTTCCCGAAAAACAGCTGCCTCCAGGAAGGAGAATATAGGGGAAGGTTGTGGGCTGATAGTTTTTACAGTCTTGTAGAATTATTTGACTCTCTTCTATGAACATATAATAAATTGTGGCACATATATATTGTAGAAAACTATGTAGCTATTAAAAAGAATTAGGCATGTCCAAACATACAGAATTAGAAAGAGGGCCACAAAATACTACCTTGAAAAAAAGTTATAGAACAAAAAATACGTATAATGTGCTACCAGTTTTGCGGGGGTTTTCTTGTGGCTGGCCGGTACAGAGATCCAAACCCTTGACCTTGGTGTTATTACACTGTGCTCTAACCCACTGAGCTAACTGGCTACTCCCCTATTTTGTTTTTAAAAAGTCTGTTTATATACGCCCTCAGAGCACTCACTCACTCTAGTTCTCACGTAAATAATCCAAACTAGCAAAGATAAATCAATTATATAAAATAAAATTTAAAAACAAAATGTTCTAAATGAAACTTAATAATAAACAAGTAAAATTATTATTTAGCTTGTTTCAGAGGGCCAAGACAAAAGCCATGGAAAGTCATACCTAGGCCTTACATTTCAATCAAGAAACAGCCAACATCTGGCTGTCTCCTTAGCTCAGTTGGTTAGAGCGCAGCCTTGTAACGGTCAGGTCGAGGATTCTGTTCCTGGTACCAGCCAGCCAGCCACAAGAAAAAAAAAAAAAAAAGAAAAGAAACTGCTGACATTAATTGAATCGACATCACATTTAATCATGAAACTGCTGAACTGTTATGAACAAATGACTCCTGTGTGCCTTCCATTTTTGAAAGGGAGTGTCTACCAGTTATCCTGTGCCTGTTCCACCTAGTATGTTCAGTGTATAGAAGGCAAGGATCTATACTCATAGGGCTATACTCAAGAAATCTCACTGGAGGAGTGAAAATCCACTGCTTTTAGAGGACAAGATTCTGGACTGGAGGCTGATGTGCTAATGGGATATAACTTCTGAGGACCATGGGAGAAGATGAGTATCTTCTGCATGGCAGAGAATGGTGACCAGCCTCCAACATGAACCCCAGTGATCTTTGTCTCCTGGTAATCATGCCCTTGGGTAGTCCACTCCCACTTTGGATAGGGTTTACCTTAATAACCAAAACGATGTTGCAGAAATGATGGTGTGTGACTTCCAAAGCTGGGTCATAGAAACACACTATTAACTTCTGCCTTGTCCTCTCTTGAATCACCTATCTCCTCTGTTGCTAGGACACGTAGAAACAGACATACAGCTGATGGTGACAGAAATGGGGTCAATCTTGACAGAGCTCAGTCTGATAACATATGAACAGTTATAAAACTAGATCTTCCAACCTGGTTTGTGCCATAA
>NW_007727866.1:155295-165668 GCF_000696425.1 Galeopterus variegatus | reverse complement strand
CTATACTCAAGAAATCTCACTGGAGGAGTGAAAATCCACTGCTTTTAGAGGACAAGATTCTAGACTGGAGGCTGATGTGCTAATGGGATATAACTTCTGAGGACCATGGGAGAGGATGAGTATCTTCTGCATGGCAGAGAATGGTGACCAGCCTCCAACATGAACCCCAGTGATCTTTGTCTCCTGGTAATCATGCCCTTGGGTAGTCCACTCCCTCTTTGGATAGGGTTTACCTTAATAACCAAAACGATGTTGCAGAAATGATGGTGTGTGACTTCCAAAGCTGGGTCATAGAAACACACTATTAACTAATGCCTCGTCCTCTCTTGAATCACCTATCTCCTCTGTTGCTAGGACATGTAGAAACAGACATACAGCTGATGGTGACAGAAATGAGGTCAATCTTGACAGAGATCAGTCTGATAACATATGAACAGTTATAAAACTAGATCTTCCAACCTGGTTTGTGCCATAAATATATGTACTCATACATACATTCACATATTCATATATATATATATATATATATATATGAAAAAACTTGAATGTTCAAATTCTACCTATACCCCCTCTTACAACCAGGCACACTGCGCCAGCACCTCAGAGCCCACCTGGGGACCTTAGGCATGGAGAAGGGGACTGGACTCCCCTCCCACAACCAGGCACACCACACCAGTGCCTCGGGGCCCATCCATGGACCCGAGGCATGAAGAAGGGGACTGTACCCCCCTCCCAGAACCAGGCACACTGCACCAGCACCTCGGGGCCCACATGGGAACACAAGGTATGGAGTTGGGGACTGGAACCCCCTCCCACAACCTGGCACAACGTGCCAGCACCTCAGGGCCCGCCTGGGGACCCGAGGTATGGAGCTAGGGACCAGCCACTCCCCACAACCAGGCACACTGCCAGTGCCAAGGAGCATGCCAAAAACATCACCTCCATGTGGGTGGCCCACCACAGCCACCACAATAACCATGTCTGCCGTGAAAACAGCTAGACGCTACAACCACCACGCAGATGGTCCACCAACCACTGGAGTGCACTGACATAAGGAGAGTCACCAGCAGTGATAAAGAAAGGAAGAGGATGGCTCTCTCCACAAAGCCCATTTCAGAGTGACAGAAGAAGCATCTGCTCTATGATAATATTGGGGGACCTGACCACACCTCTCAGCACTGGACAGATCATCTAGGCAACAAATCAACAGAGCAACCATTATTCTTTCAGAAGGAGAGAAGAAATCTAGGGTAATTAGAGGGGGAAGAGGGGAGAAATCCAGGGTAATTAGAGGTGGGATGGGGAGAGATTGGACAAGGGGCATAAAGAATAATTATAATTTGTAACAATACATATGCTAGTAATATTGATTTGATCAACATATCTCAATGTTGAACACCAAAAATATGTATAATCAATTTTGATTCAATAGAAATTAAAAAAAAAAATTCTACCTATAACTGTGAAAAATATTGACAATGTCCTGCATGGAAAATGACTAAGCAAACTGGTTTATTGACCTAAGAGAGCTCAGAGCAGCACGTCTCACACTACCCTAAGGAACACTGTGTTCCTTGAGATATTAACAGATAATGCAAGAAAAACAGGTACTGTGGCCAAAAAATTCAGGCAGTGCTACTTTAAGATGTGAACTTTCTATTTATCTCCAAACCTCTGGCACTATAATCTAAAATCCATAACATATTATAAGTAAATGTACAGAAAATCCATTCTCATAGTATTAAATGTGTTATTTTATTTTATTTTTTGTGGCTGGCCAGAAACCTAAGTTATTTTAATTTGCAGTATAATATCTGCTACTAAAATAATACATAGTAGTGATTTCTAGTTAAACATGACAACTGAATGTACCAGTTTACTACTACTCTCTCCCCAAATCTCACTAAGACAATAAAAAGATTTCTTTTTTTTTTTGGTGGCTGGCCAACCTTGGTGTTATAACACCACAGTCTAACCACTGAGCAAACTGACCAGCCACAAAAGTTGTTTTTATTTTCCAGTTGGCAGCTGGCCAGCATGGGGAACTGAACCCTTGACCTTGGTGTTACAAGGTGACCTTGGTGCTCTAACCAATTGAGTTAACTGGATAGCCCCAAAAGTATTTCTTAAAAGGCATAAATAAGAAAAAAAGAGAGAAGATAATGTCAATAAAGTTTTGGAAGTTCGAACCTATAGTTCCCAAAGTAGAAGAAACAGGAGGATTAGTTAAAAATCTGTATGAGAAGCAGGGAGAGCCCCAGAACCTTGCCCACTCCTTGTAGCAGGGGGAATGCCTCCCTCCATCCTAGAGGGAGGTTTCTGCTCTGAAAATGCAAAATCGGTGAGGTTCCAGCCTCAGTGACACCAGGCACAGCCATGCATAGAACCTTACAGAAAACCAGGTCATTAAGTGAAAGCTCTCACAGGGAAAGGTCCATGCTCTTCCCTGTCCAGCTCTGAAAAGGCTGCCAGCCAGGCTTATTACGCCTTCAGGAAAAGAGGCTAGAGGAGGGAGGTAACTAATCAAGAGATGGGATACACCAAGTGTGATATTTGGGGGCCCACCAATAACATGACCAGGCAGATCACCTTACTGCAAAACCACACAAGTCTGCAATGTCTCTGTGGTGTTATAACACTCTGGTTCATTCAGTGCCCAGAGTGACTCAGTTAGCAAGTAATTATTGAGTATTGACTATGTTCTGGCTCCAAAGATATAGCGGTAAACAAAACAAATAAAAATCCCTGCCTTCATAAAACTTACATTCTACTGAGATAAACGAAAGACTCACACAAAGGAATTTCATAATGCTAGAGACAGAGGAAATCCTAAAAGCTTCAAGAGAGAATAAAACAGGGTTAGGAACAAGAATACCATGGGACTTCTTAGCAGCCATACTGGAAACTGGAAGATAGTAGATAAATGCCTTTGAAATACTGAGTGAAAATGATTCCCAACCTAGAATCCTACACCAGGCCAAACTAACATTCAAATGTAAGAACAGAACAATGACATTTGTAGTCTCAAAAATTTCACCTTACCTATACTTTTCTTAGGAAGCTCCTAGAGGGTATGGCCCGTCAATATCAGGGAATAAACCAAGAAAGAGGAAGATCTGAAATCTAGGAAACAGAATATAATACAGAAAGAGGCAGATAGAGATGCAAGAGCTGGCTGCTTATCAAGCCTGGAGAACAATCAGTCCAGACTGGAATAGGAGGATGAAGGCCTTCTAAGAGGGACATCTTCAAGCGGATAAGGAGAGTAACAGGTTACCTGATGGGTCTGAACATGTTGAGACGGGATTCATTTTTATGGAAAGGTTTCAGGATAGATTAGTGATAGGTACAGAGACTATCGACCAAGTAAATATAATTGTTACCAACTTTAGTAGGAAAAAATAAATTATACAGTGAATAATATGTATATAACGAAAGTAATACAAACACTGAAAACTGATCTAACCCCAAAGTGTTATTAACTATATTGGGAGAATGGAGGGAGATAATGTGAATGTTTATGTGTGTGTGTACAGAAGGGGGTGTAAAAAGATTCAATCCTCAATTTTCACATTAGGAAGGAATGGATAATATCTAAAACCGGAAAATAAAACAAATGACAGTATAAGATACTAAGCAATATGGAGGCAAATTGCAGAAGAAATAGCTACAAACATTGAAAGTAGTTTCATCTAGGCAATGGGGAAGTGTAGGACAGGGACTGCTGTTTTCCTTGTCATAAATCCATACTGGACAATTGGCTTTTTAGAAAATTGAGATATAATGCACATACAGTGCAATGTATGTGTTTAAGTATACAAGTAAGTAAGTTTTGACTACCTGATTTTTTAAAACTATGTTCATATGCTACTTTGATTAAAATAAAATAAAAATTAAAAACAAACAAACACATGGCACTCTTCTGAAATGTTTTTTGGTAATGAAACTGTGAGTAAGAAGCCCTCCTGGGATGTGCTTGTGAGTTTCTACAGGAGCCTCCCTGGCCAGAAGAAGGGACTATTATTTCAACTGGCTCAAGCCAGTTCATACTAAGAGCTCCAGGACAGGCATTTTTCCAGGCTTGTGGGCTACATATTTTTAAAATACTCTTTACCTTCTTCCATTTTCGCATTTGAAATTAGCATCTGTCTCAAATGCTTGAGGAGACCAGCCCAAGTAAACGTGCTGTATGCCAGGGAATTCGCAGACATCTGAGGAATGTTACGAACACCCAGCATCTTGAATTCAGGATGGGGAACGAGATTCTCCATTAAGTCTCCTGTAAAGAAAAAAGATCTGAATTAAATTTTTTTTTTTTTTTTTTTAAAGGTGACCAGTAAGGGGATTCTGACCCTTGACTTGGTGTTGTCAGCACCACACTCACCCATTGAGCAAACCAGCCATCCCTATATGGGATCTGAACCTGTGGCCTTGGTGTTATCAGCACCACACTCTCCTGAGTGAGCCACGGGCAGGCCCCTGAACTAAATTTTTTTATTCCACATTGTTGCCATTGACCAATACACAACAAAGATTTGATAGTATTCCTGGCCAAATGTATTTTCTCCTCTAAGGCCAAAAATTGCTTAAACTTTAAAATATAAGTACAATTTCAGAGACAATGTCTATTACAGGCCACATCTTTGCTTCATTTTAGCAACCATTTTAACATGGGTGAGAAAACACACTTTGCCAAAAAGGAAACAAGAATTTAGATGCTGAGTAACTGGAAATGTGAATGAAATATTTAGCTAGCCCCCAGGAAAACAAAGCAAGCATGAGAGCTGATACACTTTTCTTATTATTCTGTGTTCACTAAATATTCCTTTAGGAGTTTTCCTAGATCTTTTATTTATTTTATCTGGTTAAATGATAATCAAAACCTGTTCATATGAAACCCAACTTGGAAAGAAGACAGAATTAGTAATTCCTTAAGACAGGAATGTGTCTATCTTTAGAAACTTGTATTTGCAATGAAAAAAAAATTAAGGAGAAAGGCTAATTTGCTTTACAATCACAGCTGTCTTATATGTTTATAGAAAATATCTAGAGGAGAGAGAAAAATATATTACTATAACAAGAAATGTAAATTTTATAATACCATTGAGAGCAAACTCACATCCTACTTCCTAAAGAACAAATTTTTACACAAACATCTACAAAATGCTGAACAAATGGGCTTATGCTAGGGGAGTTTCCTCTAAAGATAAGAATCCTTTTCTGTTAACACACCTGGAGTTGAATTCTATGCACAGCAACACACAGCAAATCATGCCTGAGCACTAACGCATGAATTATTCATTGTTGCAACCTCCTCTGTCCTCTCGCTTTCTCGTTCAACTACTCTCACCTTAATCATTCTTGGATCTTAGTGAGAACCTAATCCACAGGCCTCCTGTCTTCTCAATCCATCAGTCTTCCTCTTTCCGGCAAAATCTCACTTTCAGGTCAGCCCCATTCTCCACATTCTGTGTCAGAGCACAACTATAGGAAAGTCACACCACATGGCAGACTGGGCCCCCTCTGAATCCACAAGTTCCGAACAGAACGCCGATGCCCACATCTACGTCTCGGGCCCACACCACTTTTCTGAACTCTACACCCACATACTCTCCAGTCACCAAATATTTTTACTGAGCGCTTAGTTTCGCCATGCGCTGTTCTCAGCACTGGGAAGATAGTGGTAAACAAACTAGACACAAATCACAGTCCTCATGAAGCTTACGTTGTAGTGGAAGGAGACAAGTAATAAACAAATAAAATAAATACTTTGTCAGAGAAAATGCTACAGATGAAAATAGAGCAACGTAAGGGGGAATAGGAGATTCAGGCCGGGTCTGGGCAGATTGTGAAGAAGATGGTTATGGACGGCTTTGTTGAGAAGATGATGTCTCGTCAAAGACCTGAGTGGGGAGATGAGCCAGTGGATATCTGAGGTCATTTAGTGCAGAGACCCTGGGGCCAACCATGTCTGAGGAACAGCATGGAGGCCAACGTGTAGGAAGAGAATGAGTGAGGAAGACAGTAGAATACAAGACCTGGAAGGTAGGGGAGGCCAGACTGAGCAAAGCTTTGCATGTGACTGCAAGGGCTCTGGCTTTAACTGTGGGTGAGATGGGAAACCTCTGGGAGGTTTTGAGTAGGGGAGTAACAGGATCTGACTTAATCCTTTTAAAACCATAAGGCCAGACATCAGTCTGGGTGCCAGACTGAAGAAAAAGTGTGGGCTGGCAAAGTGGGAATGGGAGGACCAGTTAAGCTGTCCTCCCGCTAACTGCCCAGACATTGTCACTAAGATATAGCAAAGGCACCTCATACCCAGCATGTCCAGGACCCACCTCTTTCTCTGTCCCCTCCTGCGCCCCACAAACCAGGTCCTTTTTTAGTGTCCCCAGCCTGGGCTAATGGCACCACCATCCACACTGTTGTGTAAACCAGGGCCCAGTGAATTATGCTCTACTACTCTCTTTCACTCATTCCTCATGTCCAATCCAGCCCCTAGTCCTGTCCGTTTTATGTCCCACCCCCCAATCTCTCCCAGGCCCATCCTCTTTACTCTATCTCCATTTGTTTATTTCCACGTGGCAAGGACCTGCTGTATGACAGGCTCTGAGGATAGGAGCGGTGAACGTGGTAGACAAGACCCTGCCTCATGGAGCTTCTATTCTAGTGGATAAAAACAGAGAATAAAAAGTTAATAAAACAACATGAGAGAGTGATAAGCGCTGGGAAGGAAATGAACAGAATGATATCATAGCCATTCACTCCTTAAACAGGATAATCACAGAAGGCCATTTTAAGGAGCTAACAGTAAGCTGAGTCCTGATACATGAGAAGGGAAATGGTCGGGAGAAAATTTTCTGGTAGAGGGAGCAGGAAGGTAGAGCCCCTGGTGAGAATAGGCTGAGCTATATAAGAAAAAAAGAGGAGACCCCTGAGGCTGCAGCCCGTGAATATGGGGAGAATGGCCAGAGAGAAGGGAAAATGGGAAGGCAGAAGACAGAGCCCATAAGATTCCTGAGCAATCGCAGGCTTTATTGTAAGAAATCTAGAACTAAATTTTTTAAATTGAGCAACTAAGGCATGAAGGAAGGAACAGGCTTCTGGGGGAAAGCTAAGAGATCTGTTCTAGACACACTATGTTTGGGATGTCCATGAAATGTGTCCATATATGTTTAAGGAAGGCTGCTGGACACAGAAATCTGAAGCCTAGAGAAGTGGTCAGAGTTGGAGATAAACTGGCAGGTTGGAGAATACAGATGGCGTTTAAAGCTACGGAACTGGGCTGGTCACCTGGGAAGAGGGTCCGAGACCAGCACTGAGAGCTTGGGGAAAGGAGGAGGGGCCAAAAATAAAAGGAAACAAAAGGAGTACTAATTGAGATCAAAGGAAAATCAGGACTGGGGCTCTCACAAAACACAGTGGAGACTTTGAACTTGACGGTTCAGCTATCCCAAATTCTACTGAGAGGGTGATAGAAACAAGGACAGCAAAGTGTCCACTGAATTTGGCAACATGGGCTTACTTGTGACCTAATAAAAACAATTTCAAAAACGTAAGGGTGGGGGGAAGAAAGTAGAAATGAATGGGTTAAAGAGTGAATAGGAGGCGAGGAAATGAGGACAGCAAGGGTAGACACCCCTTTGAGGATGCTGGTTCTAAAGATTAACAGAGAAATGGGGCAATCACCAGATCACCAGAGGGTGATGTCAACAGAGGGCTTTTTTTCAATGTGAGAGATGCCAGAGGATATTTGTAATGGGAGTAACCTAGGAAAGAGGCATAAGTTAATGATACAGTATGATGGGAGGTGAGTGCAGGATTTAAGTCCCTGAGCAGGAGAGGGCATGGGACCCAGAACCACTGACAGGAGCAGGACACTCTCCCACTGTGACACAAAGTGAGGTGCAAACGTGGGCCCAGAGCAGTAAAGTTTGTAGACTTGATAGTAGGAGTCAAGGGAGCCCTGTCTAACTAACTACCTTGATTTTCTCAGAGCAGCGTGAGCTCAAGCCGCCGCACTCTCTCCAGTGAATGAGTGGGTCAACCCGTAGACTCACCTCCAACCAGCTCTCTGCAGGCAGTCTGATGAATCTTTTCAAAAGTTAAAGTGATTATGTCACCAACCGGTTTAAAACCCTTAGATGGCTTTCCCCTGTTCTTAGATTAATAAGGAAGACCTTTAAATGGTTTACAAGGACCCGCAAGGTCAGCCCCAGCTCCCACTCTGCTCTCAGATTACAAATATACTCTACACCATTCTCAGAGTCCCAGTGACACTGGATCCCTCACCATTTTTGATGTGCCATGCTCCCTTCTGCCATAGGGCCTTTGTGCATGCTATTCCCTCTGCCTGGAACCCTCTTCTCCCTGCCTTTGCTTAGTTAACTCCAAGTCATCACCCAGCTCTTGGCTCAAGTGTCATTTCCTCAAGACAGCTTTCTCTGCCTCTTCAGCCTAGGTCTGGTTCCTGCATGACAGATTCTCTTAAAACTGTACTTCTTTCCTTCACAGCATTTAACTCAATTTATAATTATGCATTCTTGGTGTAATTATTTGTTTAATGTTTCTTTTTTTTTGTCTTTTTTCGTGTCCGGCAACAGATCGCAACCCTCAGTGTCGCGCCCGTACCGGACCGGGACCGGCAACGGGATCGCAACCCTCAGCACTGTGCCCGCACCTCGCTCAGCCAGTGAGCGGGAACCAGTCTGTATGTGGGATCCGAACCCTCAGCGGGAGCGCAGCTGCGCTCTCAAGCGGCGCACTGTAGCAGTGCGCCACCGGGCCGGCCCCTGTTTAATGTTTCTTTTTCACACTGAACACAATGTCTGTGTTGGATCCCCATTGTATCCCCAACATTTAGCAGAGTCCCCAGCACATAGGAAGAAGTTGATAAATATTGGTTGAGTGAACAGACATGCACCCAATACAGTAAGTCCTGTGAGATGCACAGAAATTAGCAAGACACACATCTCCAAGAAGCTGCAAATGAGTGGGGACTACAAAACATTCACATGGCAAAATCCCTCTCTAAGGAAACACATGGGACTAGCTATAGTGGTAGCATCTGGAAAGGGGTAGGAGGGAGACGTACTTTTGATTGCATATTCTTTTTCTTTCTTTTTTTATTAAAAAAATTTTTTTAATTTTACAGACCTCCACAATGAAGACGATTGCATATTCTTTTATACTTGAATAAATGTGTATATGTATATATATCACCTTTAAAGGTAAGCAAACATACTTAAAGAAATAATAAAGACAAAAAACATTAAATGACATAAATGAGATATAGAATGCCACAGGAGTTCTAAGAAAAGAAGGTTACTTCCAGCTAAAGGCCTCAGCAGGAAAGCTTCATGGAAAAATTATCACTTGAATTGGAACGTGAAGGATAAGTAAGTTTTTAATAGAGGTAAAGAAGTGAGGGAAGAAGTGATTTCTGAGGGGAGGGAATACTGGTCTAAGGGACCAGGGCAGGAAGTACCAGACTGAAGAAGGACATTCAAGATAGGGTGAGAAACAGATGGGGTCCATGCAGAGAAGGCAGTGGGAGATGAAGTTAGTAAGTTAGGGTTCAGGGCATAATGAATGCAAGGAATGCCAGGGTAAGGAATGCTGACAAATCTGTCAGGTAATGCATGAGCCACACAATAAGCAATAGAGGGCAGAAGAATTAGAATTGTGCTCTGGGGAGGCTCATTTGGAGCCAGTGTGCAAGATGGACCAGAGAAGGAAGAGGCAGGCAACAGGAAGGAAAGCAGGATTAATACCACCTTAAGACAGGAATGTCAGGGCCGGCCAGTTACCTCAGTTAGTTAGAGCATGGTGTTGCAACACCAAGGTCAAGGGTTTGGATTTCTGCACCAGCCAGCCACCAAAAAAAAAAAAAGAAAGAAAGAAAGAAAGAAAACATATGCCCAAACAAAAATTTGTACACCAATGTTAATAAACAGTATTATTCATTACTCATTATAGCCAAAAAAAAGTAGAAACAACCAATGTCTATCATCTGGTGAATGGATAAGCAAAATGTTACATATCCATACAATGGAATACTATTTAGCCATAATAAGGAATGAAGTACAGGTACATGTTGCAACCTGGATGAATCTTGAAAACATTATGCTAAGTGAAAGAAGCCAATCATAAAAGGCTGCATATTGTATGATTTCATTTGTACAAAATGTCCAGAATGGGCAAATCCATAGAGACAAAAAAGGACATTAGTGGTTGTCTAGGGCTGGGGGAAAATGGGAAATGGTTGCTAATAGGTACAGGGTTATTTTACTGAGTGATGAATATAAGGTTGTATATAAGTTTATGAATATGCTTAAAAACATTGGATTGTATACTTTTTTTTTTTTTTTTTT
>NW_007727866.1:145241-155285 GCF_000696425.1 Galeopterus variegatus | reverse complement strand
TAAAGAAAGGAAGAGGATGTCTCTCTCCACAAAGCCCATTTCAGAGTGACAGAAGAAGCATCTGCTCTATGATAATATTGGGGGACCTGACCACACCTCTCAGCACTGGACAGATCATCTAGGCAACAAATCAACAGAGCAACCATTATTCTTTCAGAAGGAGAGAAGAAATCTAGGGTAATTAGAGGGGGAAGAGGGGAGAAATCCAGGGTAATTAGAGGTGGGATGGGGAGAGATTGGACAAGGGGCATAAAGAATAATTATAATTTGTAACAATACATATGCTAGTAATATTGATTTGATCAACATATCTCAATGTTGAACACCAAAAATATGTATAATCAATTTTGATTCAATAGAAATTAAAAAAAAAAATTCTACCTATAACTGTGAAAAATATTGACAATGTCCTGCATGGAAAATGACTAAGCAAACTGGTTTATTGACCTAAGAGAGCTCAGAGCAGCACGTCTCACACTACCCTAAGGAACACTGTGTTCCTTGAGATATTAACAGATAATGCAAGAAAAACAGGTACTGTGGCCAAAAAATTCAGGCAGTGCTACTTTAAGATGTGAACTTTCTATTTATCTCCAAACCTCTGGCACTATAATCTAAAATCCATAACATATTATAAGTAAATGTACAGAAAATCCATTCTCATAGTATTAAATGTGTTATTTTATTTTATTTTTTGTGGCTGGCCAGAAACCTAAGTTATTTTAATTTGCAGTATAATATCTGCTACTAAAATAATACATAGTAGTGATTTCTAGTTAAACATGACAACTGAATGTACCAGTTTACTACTACTCTCTCCCCAAATCTCACTAAGACAATAAAAAGATTTCTTTTTTTTTTTGGTGGCTGGCCAACCTTGGTGTTATAACACCACAGTCTAACCACTGAGCAAACTGACCAGCCACAAAAGTTGTTTTTATTTTCCAGTTGGCAGCTGGCCAGCATGGGGAACTGAACCCTTGACCTTGGTGTTACAAGGTGACCTTGGTGCTCTAACCAATTGAGTTAACTGGATAGCCCCAAAAGTATTTCTTAAAAGGCATAAATAAGAAAAAAAGAGAGAAGATAATGTCAATAAAGTTTTGGAAGTTCGAACCTATAGTTCCCAAAGTAGAAGAAACAGGAGGATTAGTTAAAAATCTGTATGAGAAGCAGGGAGAGCCCCAGAACCTTGCCCACTCCTTGTAGCAGGGGGAATGCCTCCCTCCATCCTAGAGGGAGGTTTCTGCTCTGAAAATGCAAAATCGGTGAGGTTCCAGCCTCAGTGACACCAGGCACAGCCATGCATAGAACCTTACAGAAAACCAGGTCATTAAGTGAAAGCTCTCACAGGGAAAGGTCCATGCTCTTCCCTGTCCAGCTCTGAAAAGGCTGCCAGCCAGGCTTATTACGCCTTCAGGAAAAGAGGCTAGAGGAGGGAGGTAACTAATCAAGAGATGGGATACACCAAGTGTGATATTTGGGGGCCCACCAATAACATGACCAGGCAGATCACCTTACTGCAAAACCACACAAGTCTGCAATGTCTCTGTGGTGTTATAACACTCTGGTTCATTCAGTGCCCAGAGTGACTCAGTTAGCAAGTAATTATTGAGTATTGACTATGTTCTGGCTCCAAAGATATAGTGGTAAACAAAACAAATAAAAATCCTTGCCTTCATAAAGCTTACATTCTACTGAGATAAACGAAAGACTCACACAAAGGAATTTCATAATGCTAGAGACAGAGGAAATCCTAAAAGCTTCAAGAGAGAATAAAACAGGGTTAGGAACAAGAATACCATGGGACTTCTTAGCAGCCATACTGGAAACTGGAAGATAGTAGATAAATGCCTTTGAAATACTGAGTGAAAATGATTCCCAACCTAGAATCCTACACCAGGCCAAACTAACATTCAAATGTAAGAACAGAACAATGACATTTGTAGTCTCAAAAATTTCACCTTACCTATACTTTTCTTAGGAAGCTCCTAGAGGGTATGGCCCGTCAATATCAGGGAATAAACCAAGAAAGAGGAAGATCTGAAATCTAGGAAACAGAATATAATACAGAAAGAGGCAGATAGAGATGCAAGAGCTGGCTGCTTATCAAGCCTGGAGAACAATCAGTCCAGACTGGAATAGGAGGATGAAGGCCTTCTAAGAGGGACATCTTCAAGCGGATAAGGAGAGTAACAGGTTACCTGATGGGTCTGAACATGTTGAGACGGGATTCATTTTTATGGAAAGGTTTCAGGATAGATTAGTGATAGGTACAGAGACTATCGACCAAGTAAATATAATTGTTACCAACTTTAGTAGGAAAAAATAAATTATACAGTGAATAATATGTATATAACGAAAGTAATACAAACACTGAAAACTGATCTAACCCCAAAGTGTTATTAACTATATTGGGAGAATGGAGGGAGATAATGTGAATGTTTATGTGTGTGTGTACAGAAGGGGGTGTAAAAAGATTCAATCCTCAATTTTCACATTAGGAAGGAATGGATAATATCTAAAACCGGAAAATAAAACAAATGACAGTATAAGATACTAAGCAATATGGAGGCAAATTGCAGAAGAAATAGCTACAAACATTGAAAGTAGTTTCATCTAGGCAATGGGGAAGTGTAGGACAGGGACTGCTGTTTTCCTTGTCATAAATCCATACTGGACAATTGGCTTTTTAGAAAATTGAGATATAATGCACATACAGTGCAATGTATGTGTTTAAGTATACAAGTAAGTAAGTTTTGACTACCTGATTTTTTAAAACTATGTTCATATGCTACTTTGATTAAAATAAAATAAAAATTAAAAACAAACAAACACATGGCACTCTTCTGAAATGTTTTTTGGTAATGAAACTGTGAGTAAGAAGCCCTCCTGGGATGTGCTTGTGAGTTTCTACAGGAGCCTCCCTGGCCAGAAGAAGGGACTATTATTTCAACTGGCTCAAGCCAGTTCATACTAAGAGCTCCAGGACAGGCATTTTTCCAGGCTTGTGGGCTACATATTTTTAAAATACTCTTTACCTTCTTCCATTTTCGCATTTGAAATTAGCATCTGTCTCAAATGCTTGAGGAGACCAGCCCAAGTAAACGTGCTGTATGCCAGGGAATTCGCAGACATCTGAGGAATGTTACGAACACCCAGCATCTTGAATTCAGGATGGGGAACGAGATTCTCCATTAAGTCTCCTGTAAAGAAAAAAGATCTGAATTAAATTTTTTTTTTTTTTTTTTAAAGGTGACCAGTAAGGGGATTCTGACCCTTGACTTGGTGTTGTCAGCACCACACTCACCCATTGAGCAAACCAGCCATCCCTATATGGGATCTGAACCTGTGGCCTTGGTGTTATCAGCACCACACTCTCCTGAGTGAGCCACGGGCAGGCCCCTGAACTAAATTTTTTTATTCCACATTGTTGCCATTGACCAATACACAACAAAGATTTGATAGTATTC
Organism: Galeopterus variegatus; assembly: GCF_000696425.1. Taxonomy (NCBI): domain Eukaryota; kingdom Metazoa; phylum Chordata; class Mammalia; order Dermoptera; family Cynocephalidae; genus Galeopterus; species Galeopterus variegatus. The sequence continues at coordinate 151,812 of NW_007727866.1, read as the reverse complement.
CTGGCCAAATGTATTTTCTCCTCTAAGGCCAAAAATTGCTTAAACTTTAAAATATAAGTACAATTTCAGAGACAATGTCTATTACAGGCCACATCTTTGCTTCATTTTAGCAACCATTTTAACATGGGTGAGAAAACACACTTTGCCAAAAAGGAAACAAGAATTTAGATGCTGAGTAACTGGAAATGTGAATGAAATATTTAGCTAGCCCCCAGGAAAACAAAGCAAGCATGAGAGCTGATACACTTTTCTTATTATTCTGTGTTCACTAAATATTCCTTTAGGAGTTTTCCTAGATCTTTTATTTATTTTATCTGGTTAAATGATAATCAAAACCTGTTCATATGAAACCCAACTTGGAAAGAAGACAGAATTAGTAATTCCTTAAGACAGGAATGTGTCTATCTTTAGAAACTTGTATTTGCAATGAAAAAAAAATTAAGGAGAAAGGCTAATTTGCTTTACAATCACAGCTGTCTTATATGTTTATAGAAAATATCTAGAGGAGAGAGAAAAATATATTACTATAACAAGAAATGTAAATTTTATAATACCATTGAGAGCAAACTCACATCCTACTTCCTAAAGAACAAATTTTTACACAAACATCTACAAAATGCTGAACAAATGGGCTTATGCTAGGGGAGTTTCCTCTAAAGATAAGAATCCTTTTCTGTTAACACACCTGGAGTTGAATTCTATGCACAGCAACACACAGCAAATCATGCCTGAGCACTAACGCATGAATTATTCATTGTTGCAACCTCCTCTGTCCTCTCGCTTTCTCGTTCAACTACTCTCACCTTAATCATTCTTGGATCTTAGTGAGAACCTAATCCACAGGCCTCCTGTCTTCTCAATCCATCAGTCTTCCTCTTTCCGGCAAAATCTCACTTTCAGGTCAGCCCCATTCTCCACATTCTGTGTCAGAGCACAACTATAGGAAAGTCACACCACATGGCAGACTGGGCCCCCTCTGAATCCACAAGTTCCGAACAGAACGCCGATGCCCACATCTACGTCTCGGGCCCACACCACTTTTCTGAACTCTACACCCACATACTCTCCAGTCACCAAATATTTTTACTGAGCGCTTAGTTTCGCCATGCGCTGTTCTCAGCACTGGGAAGATAGTGGTAAACAAACTAGACACAAATCACAGTCCTCATGAAGCTTACGTTGTAGTGGAAGGAGACAAGTAATAAACAAATAAAATAAATACTTTGTCAGAGAAAATGCTACAGATGAAAATAGAGCAACGTAAGGGGGAATAGGAGATTCAGGCCGGGTCTGGGCAGATTGTGAAGAAGATGGTTATGGACGGCTTTGTTGAGAAGATGATGTCTCGTCAAAGACCTGAGTGGGGAGATGAGCCAGTGGATATCTGAGGTCATTTAGTGCAGAGACCCTGGGGCCAACCATGTCTGAGGAACAGCATGGAGGCCAACGTGTAGGAAGAGAATGAGTGAGGAAGACAGTAGAATACAAGACCTGGAAGGTAGGGGAGGCCAGACTGAGCAAAGCTTTGCATGTGACTGCAAGGGCTCTGGCTTTAACTGTGGGTGAGATGGGAAACCTCTGGGAGGTTTTGAGTAGGGGAGTAACAGGATCTGACTTAATCCTTTTAAAACCATAAGGCCAGACATCAGTCTGGGTGCCAGACTGAAGAAAAAGTGTGGGCTGGCAAAGTGGGAATGGGAGGACCAGTTAAGCTGTCCTCCCGCTAACTGCCCAGACATTGTCACTAAGATATAGCAAAGGCACCTCATACCCAGCATGTCCAGGACCCACCTCTTTCTCTGTCCCCTCCTGCGCCCCACAAACCAGGTCCTTTTTTAGTGTCCCCAGCCTGGGCTAATGGCACCACCATCCACACTGTTGTGTAAACCAGGGCCCAGTGAATTATGCTCTACTACTCTCTTTCACTCATTCCTCATGTCCAATCCAGCCCCTAGTCCTGTCCGTTTTATGTCCCACCCCCCAATCTCTCCCAGGCCCATCCTCTTTACTCTATCTCCATTTGTTTATTTCCACGTGGCAAGGACCTGCTGTATGACAGGCTCTGAGGATAGGAGCGGTGAACATGGTAGACAAGACCCTGCCTCATGGAGCTTCTATTCTAGTGGATAAAAACAGAGAATAAAAAGTTAATAAAACAACACGAGAGAGTGATAAGCGCTGGGAAGGAAATGAACAGAATGATATCATAGCCATTCACTCCTTAGTGGTAGACAAGACCCTGCCTCATGGAGCTTCTATTCTAGTGGATAAAAACAGAGAATAAAAAGTTAATAAAACAACATGAGAGAGTGATAAGCGCTGGGAAGGAAATGAACAGAATGATATCATAGCCATTCACTCCTTAAACAGGATAATCACAGAAGGCCATTTTAAGGAGCTAACAGTAAGCTGAGTCCTGATACATGAGAAGGGAAATGGTCGGGAGAAAATTTTCTGGTAGAGGGAGCAGGAAGGTAGAGCCCCTGGTGAGAATAGGCTGAGCTATATAAGAAAAAAAGAGGAGAACCCTGAGGCTGCAGCCCGTGAATATGGGGAGAATGGCCAGAGAGAAGGGAAAATGGGAAGGCAGAAGACAGAGCCCATAAGATTCCTGAGCAATCGCAGGCTTTATTGTAAGAAATCTAGAACTAAATTTTTTAAATTGAGCAACTAAGGCATGAAGGAAGGAACAGGCTTCTGGGGGAAAGCTAAGAGATCTGTTCTAGACACACTATGTTTGGGATGTCCATGAAATGTGTCCATATATGTTTAAGGAAGGCTGCTGGACACAGAAATCTGAAGCCTAGAGAAGTGGTCAGAGTTGGAGATAAACTGGCAGGTTGGAGAATACAGATGGCGTTTAAAGCTACGGAACTGGGCTGGTCACCTGGGAAGAGGGTCCGAGACCAGCACTGAGAGCTTGGGGAAAGGAGGAGGGGCCAAAAATAAAAGGAAACAAAAGGAGTACTAATTGAGATCAAAGGAAAATCAGGACTGGGGCTCTCACAAAACACAGTGGAGACTTTGAACTTGACGGTTCAGCTATCCCAAATTCTACTGAGAGGGTGATAGAAACAAGGACAGCAAAGTGTCCACTGAATTTGGCAACATGGGCTTACTTGTGACCTAATAAAAACAATTTCAAAAACGTAAGGGTGGGGGGAAGAAAGTAGAAATGAATGGGTTAAAGAGTGAATAGGAGGCGAGGAAATGAGGACAGCAAGGGTAGACACCCCTTTGAGGATGCTGGTTCTAAAGATTAACAGAGAAATGGGGCAATCACCAGATCACCAGAGGGTGATGTCAACAGAGGGCTTTTTTTCAATGTGAGAGATGCCAGAGGATATTTGTAATGGGAGTAACCTAGGAAAGAGGCATAAGTTAATGATACAGTATGATGGGAGGTGAGTGCAGGATTTAAGTCCCTGAGCAGGAGAGGGCATGGGACCCAGAACCACTGACAGGAGCAGGACACTCTCCCACTGTGACACAAAGTGAGGTGCAAACGTGGGCCCAGAGCAGTAAAGTTTGTAGACTTGATAGTAGGAGTCAAGGGAGCCCTGTCTAACTAACTACCTTGATTTTCTCAGAGCAGCGTGAGCTCAAGCCGCCGCACTCTCTCCAGTGAATGAGTGGGTCAACCCGTAGACTCACCTCCAACCAGCTCTCTGCAGGCAGTCTGATGAATCTTTTCAAAAGTTAAAGTGATTATGTCACCAACCGGTTTAAAACCCTTAGATGGCTTTCCCCTGTTCTTAGATTAATAAGGAAGACCTTTAAATGGTTTACAAGGACCCGCAAGGTCAGCCCCAGCTCCCACTCTGCTCTCAGATTACAAATATACTCTACACCATTCTCAGAGTCCCAGTGACACTGGATCCCTCACCATTTTTGATGTGCCATGCTCCCTTCTGCCATAGGGCCTTTGTGCATGCTATTCCCTCTGCCTGGAACCCTCTTCTCCCTGCCTTTGCTTAGTTAACTCCAAGTCATCACCCAGCTCTTGGCTCAAGTGTCATTTCCTCAAGACAGCTTTCTCTGCCTCTTCAGCCTAGGTCTGGTTCCTGCATGACAGATTCTCTTAAAACTGTACTTCTTTCCTTCACAGCATTTAACTCAATTTATAATTATGCATTCTTGGTGTAATTATTTGTTTAATGTTTCTTTTTTTTTGTCTTTTTTCGTGTCCGGCAACAGATCGCAACCCTCAGTGTCGCGCCCGTACCGGACCGGGACCGGCAACGGGATCGCAACCCTCAGCACTGTGCCCGCACCTCGCTCAGCCAGTGAGCGGGAACCAGTCTGTATGTGGGATCTGAACCCTCGGCGGGAGCGCAGCCCTGCCTGGAACCCTCTTCTCCCTGCCTTTGCTTAGTTAACTCCAAGTCATCACCCAGCTCTTGGCTCAAGTGTCATTTCCTCAAGACAGCTTTCTCTGCCTCTTCAGCCTAGGTCTGGTTCCTGCATGACAGATTCTCTTAAAACTGTACTTCTTTCCTTCACAGCATTTAACTCAATTTATAATTATGCATTCTTGGTGTAATTATTTGTTTAATGTTTCTTTTTTTTTGTCTTTTTTCGTGTCCGGCAACAGATCGCAACCCTCAGTGTCGCGCCCGTACCGGACCGGGACCGGCAACGGGATCGCAACCCTCAGCACTGTGCCCGCACCTCGCTCAGCCAGTGAGCGGGAACCAGTCTGTATGTGGGATCCGAACCCTCAGCGGGAGCGCAGCTGCGCTCTCAAGCGGCGCACTGTAGCAGTGCGCCACCGGGCCGGCCCCTGTTTAATGTTTCTTTTTCACACTGAACACAATGTCTGTGTTGGATCCCCATTGTATCCCCAACATTTAGCAGAGTCCCCAGCACATAGGAAGAAGTTGATAAATATTGGTTGAGTGAACAGACATGCACCCAATACAGTAAGTCCTGTGAGATGCACAGAAATTAGCAAGACACACATCTCCAAGAAGCTGCAAATGAGTGGGGACTACAAAACATTCACATGGCAAAATCCCTCTCTAAGGAAACACATGGGACTAGCTATAGTGGTAGCATCTGGAAAGGGGTAGGAGGGAGACGTACTTTTGATTGCATATTCTTTTTCTTTCTTTTTTTATTAAAAAAATTTTTTTAATTTTACAGACCTCCACAATGAAGACGATTGCATATTCTTTTATACTTGAATAAATGTGTATATGTATATATATCACCTTTAAAGGTAAGCAAACATACTTAAAGAAATAATAAAGACAAAAAACATTAAATGACATAAATGAGATATAGAATGCCACAGGAGTTCTAAGAAAAGAAGGTTACTTCCAGCTAAAGGCCTCAGCAGGAAAGCTTCATGGAAAAATTATCACTTGAATTGGAACGTGAAGGATAAGTAAGTTTTTAATAGAGGTAAAGAAGTGAGGGAAGAAGTGATTTCTGAGGGGAGGGAATACTGGTCTAAGGGACCAGGGCAGGAAGTACCAGACTGAAGAAGGACATTCAAGATAGGGTGAGAAACAGATGGGGTCCATGCAGAGAAGGCAGTGGGAGATGAAGTTAGTAAGTTAGGGTTCAGGGCATAATGAATGCAAGGAATGCCAGGGTAAGGAATGCTGACAAATCTGTCAGGTAATGCATGAGCCACACAATAAGCAATAGAGGGCAGAAGAATTAGAATTGTGCTCTGGGGAGGCTCATTTGGAGCCAGTGTGCAAGATGGACCAGAGAAGGAAGAGGCAGGCAACAGGAAGGAAAGCAGGATTAATACCACCTTAAGACAGGAATGTCAGGGCCGGCCAGTTACCTCAGTTAGTTAGAGCATGGTGTTGCAACACCAAGGTCAAGGGTTTGGATTTCTGCACCAGCCAGCCACCAAAAAAAAAAAAAGAAAGAAAGAAAGAAAGAAAACATATGCCCAAACAAAAATTTGTACACCAATGTTAATAAACAGTATTATTCATTACTCATTATAGCCAAAAAAAAGTAGAAACAACCAATGTCTATCATCTGGTGAATGGATAAGCAAAATGTTACATATCCATACAATGGAATACTATTTAGCCATAATAAGGAATGAAGTACAGGTACATGTTGCAACCTGGATGAATCTTGAAAACATTATGCTAAGTGAAAGAAGCCAATCATAAAAGGCTGCATATTGTATGATTTCATTTGTACAAAATGTCCAGAATGGGCAAATCCATAGAGACAAAAAAGGACATTAGTGGTTGTCTAGGGCTGGGGGAAAATGGGAAATGGTTGCTAATAGGTACAGGGTTATTTTACTGAGTGATGAATATAAGGTTGTATATAAGTTTATGAATATGCTTAAAAACATTGGATTGTATACTTTTTTTTTTTTTTTTTTTGTCTTTTGTCTTTTTCCGTGTCCGGCAACGGATCGCAACCCTCAGTGTTGCCCCCGTACCGGACCGGGGACCGGCAACGGGATTGCAACCCTGGGTGTTGCTCCCGTGCCTCACTCAGCCAGTGAGCGGGAACCGGTCTGTATGTGGGATCCGAACCCTCGGGCGGGAGCGCCGCCGCGCTTCCCAAGCGGCGCACTATCCAGTGC
>NW_007727866.1:123372-144951 GCF_000696425.1 Galeopterus variegatus | reverse complement strand
TTTTTTTTAAAAGATGACCGGTAAGGGGATCTCAACCCTTGGCTTGGTGTTGTCAGCACCACGCTCAGCCAGTGAGCAAACCGGCCATCCCTATATAGGATCTGAACCCGTGGCCTTGGTGTTATCAGCACCGCACTCTACCGAGTGAGCCACGGGCCGGCCCTTGGATTGTATACTTTAAATGGGTGAATTATATCTCAGTAAAGTTATTAAAAAAAAAAGAAGAGAAGGAATCCTGAAGGATGGAGTCAATGGATAGCCACCACTCTTTAGAATTTAGCAACTTCTCAAAACTTGTCAGTAAGACAGTGAAGAGCTAAGCAGGTCTGAAGGAAGATTTTTGAGATGAGGGAGATCTGAATGTATCTTCAGGCAGAGCGGAGGAGACAATGAAGAATAAATTTCGAGACTTTCAGAACATAAGACTTTCCTACAAATAGCTTACAGGGAGACACATACCTAGTGGGTTTCTTCTGTAGTGAAATGAGCCTTCTGCAGAATAAGTAGGCTGGAACACACTTCCCAGCTGATGGGCAAGGACTTGATTTATATCTTTGAAAGATATCTGCTTGATATTCATCAATTTTGCACAGATCTTATGAACAGCATCATTCTCATGAATAAGCAGAGCATCTGAAGATCGGTACAAGTGAGAAAGAGTCAAAATGGAGTTGTAGTTCTGAACGATAACCTAGAGAGAAAAAGAGCAGAAATAAGAAAGGCAGGAGAGAATAGTAGTTAAGAGTGTAGGTTCTAAAGGCAACCTGCCTGGGTTCAAATCCTGGCTCTGTCACTTTCTAGCTATATGACCTTGGACAAGTTATTTAATCTCTCTATGCCTCGGTTTCCTCATTTGTTAAACGGGGATAATAAGTATACCTAATGACATAATGCAAGTAAAGCACCTAGAACAGTGCCTTGCACGTAGTAAGTGCACAACAAACACTGGCTATTACTATCATACTCCTTTCCTAAATCATTTCCTATAGTGACTTGTCTCACCTTCGTTTTGTTTTTTTTTTACAAGGCTGATTAACAGAAAATTGGCCTATGTAAAAATTTCCTCCCAAAGGAAAGAAATGAAAATTATTTGAAGATTAACAAGGCTGAAAGAAAATTGGCCTATGTAAAAATTTCCTCCCAAAGGAAAGAAATGAAAATTATTTGAAGATTGGCAATGTCATCAACCCCAACATGAGGTCAAGGTTCCTGCTTTACATACTGTAGCCAGAGGGACTAACCCAGAAATGGGCTCCTGAGAGAAGAAGCACAGTCATCTTCTTGGAATTTTTAAAGACAAAGACAACTTATTTGTTTGGAAAAATTTAAGCAAAGTTAAATGAATTGTTCATCAAAGTTCCACATTGTATAATCATTCTTGAAGCTGTCACTTAATGTTTCCAAATAAAGGGTAAGATTAATCTTCTAGCTACATTTACTTTGATTGCAAAAAATACAAAACATAAAATTTTCAATTAATATGTTCATACCTCACCAGTTCCATAAGGCCATATAATCTGATTCATTTTCAAAGAGTTTGAGTACTGATCTTGCAAATTCTGTGTAATGAAGGCTCCTAGCCCTGATCCTGTGCCCCCAGCCATACTCATTATGATGAAAAAACCACTCAAAGAGTCACATTTCTCTACTTCCTTCTGGATTATGTTCATTATAGATTCTTCATGCCTGGGTCCATGAACAGAGTAACTATGCAATGGTAAAAGAGACAAATACAAACTCCTTTCAATTTAATCAGAATGATGCAATACAGAGAAAAAGAAATAGGATAGAGAGGTCTTTTCAAAGCTATGGAACTAAAATAACTCTTATGAAAGGTATAAGTATCATGACTAACAAAATTTTAAATATGCAAGTTAAATATATTTAACAGGACTGCTAGAAGAGTAAGTTTATAGTATACAGAAAGTTCTCTTTAGCTGGAGCTTTCAGTTACCAGGTAGTTCTACAAATTCATGGTACAACATATTTAATGTTCATAACAGTAATCCTAAAATAGTAGCTCTGAAACTTTGCTGCACATGAAAGTCACCTGCGGAGCTTTCAAAAATCCCAACATCTGGCTTCACCCCAAACCATTAAATCAGAATTTCTGGAAGTCAGACATTGGGATTTCCCAGAGAACCCCAGGAAATTCTAATGTGCAGTAAAGTTTTGGAATTATTGTCTTGTAGTATTCCCTATAACTGGAATACCTGCCACATAAGGATACTATATTGATAACAAGTTAGTTCACAGCATGTTTGAAGAAGATGGAAGACCCTGCTGCAAGAGACCCTTGTTTTCATTATTTCCTGTACCCGAAGCACAGACATAGAGATAGGATAAGAGTTTCTTCTGGGTGAAGTCGAATTCTAAATTTTATTTATTTATTTGTTTTCATTCTTTTTTTGTGTTTTTAAATTCTAAATTTTAGAATAGTAATTTCAAGATTATGTGCTCAGTATATCAACTGTGCAGTTGTAACTACACTGTCTATTCACAGACTACTACATAGATGTAACTAAACTGAAAATCATGAGAAATTATTCTTTTTCACATTTTTTTTTTGGGGGGGTGCAGCTGGCCAATACAGAGATCAAATCCCGGACCTTATCAGTACCACGCTCTAAACAATTGAGCTAACCAGCTAGCCCTGGGAAATTACTCTTACCCATATGCCCAGTTGTTTCCAGAACCTTGTTTTTGACAGAAGCATGCATGCTGACCATATTTCCATCGGCCAGACTGAGCAGCCTTTGACAGTGTTTGATTGATAACCTTAGGTTCCATGTCAACAAGTACAGCCCGGGCAACTGGAACTAGAAAAATAAAAACAAAACAAAACATTTCGTATGTCTTTTTTTTTTGGTTTTTGGCTGGTATGGGTTTCCGAACCCTTGACCTTGGTGTTGTAACACCACGCTCTAACCAACTAAGCTAACTGGCCAGCCTCTCATATTTCTTATTTGGGTAACACAGCACAAACTTCTAGGTCCAGGAAAAAAAAAAAAAATCCAGGGGTTAGGGATAGAAAGATCTGTCATACTTCTTAGAAATCCAGGTGGGCATGGGCAGGTATATGCAGATGTTCATAGAGCTAAGCAGGATGAATCAGTGTGGGCTAAAATGATCAGGTGGGTCAGGTCTACAAACATCAGGGAAATACAGGGATGAAGACGGTGTCAAACTAGCCCCAGAAGGACTAGTGGGAGACAGAAAAACACATCAACACTTAATCACAGTATGACATGATAAAACCCACAACAAATCCACACCAAAGGAGCAGTATATTCAGAGGTACAGAATAGCACGGACACAACATGCAGCTCAGAATTGTTGGGGCAGAAGATGGGTAAGTAGGGGATAGAAAAAGTAATGGATGGAGATGAAAGGCAGGCAGGGCTAAGATCTTGGAAATCCTTACAGTCAATGCCAAAAAGTTTGAACTTTATCATATAGGCAATGATAAACCACTGAAAATTTTCAAGCAGGGTAGGAATACACAGATGTGAGAGCAGATGTGATAGACACAAGACTCCAGACAGGGAAATCTAGGAGCGACTTCAAATAGTCCAGGTGAGACAGGACAACAGCCAGAACTAAGACAATGACAGTTGAAGATGGAAAAGGGAGAACAGTTTGAAGAAATAAATGACAGGAGGTAAAATAAACAGATCTTGATGTTTGATGGTATGTTGGCGGTAAGAGAGCAAGTTGTAAAAGGAAAGATAATGAGTGCTTTGGGCATGGAGTTGAGTTTGAAACTTACATGGGAGATGCAGGTGGACATGTCCACTAATCAGTTGCATGAGAGTGACTGAAATTGCCCAGAGAGAACTATACAAATAAGGACAGAGGAGAGCCTGAGATGCAATCACTGGAGAAGAAAAGTTCAGTGAGTCAAGAGGAGTTTTAAGGAGGGAATTCTATAGTTAATATTATCAAATCCAGTAGAGACTTAAGTGAATTAGAAAAGAAAAACAGCAGTTGGATCTGGTAACCAGGAGGTCATTCGATACTTTTCTTAGAGCAGCTTCAGTGGTGTTGTGGGAGCATAAGCAGGATTCTAGTTAGTTAAGCAGAGTTCTTCTTTGAGAATCTTGGATGATAAGGCAAAGAGATAAGACGGAAGAAGAAAGCCAAGTCAAGAGATAAGTTTTGTTTTGTTTAGTTTTAGATTGGTGAGATTTGAGCATGCTCAGTTACTGAGGGGAGGATGCCACTGGAGAGACAAAAGTTGTTAACATAGAAACAAAGGGCTGAAGGCAAGTGAGATGGGAAGAAATGGGGTTCAGACACCATGTGGAGGGCCTGGCCTTGAGGAGGCTGGTTATGTCAGAGTAACCAGTGGAACACACATACCTCCATTTTCTTCCTCACTGAAGAATCTTTCTTTGCAAGATGCTTGATATGCCTCAGTATCTTTCCTAGAGCAGAGTACCTGGGAACAGTTTAAGTCGCTAAATAAGGCATCAAACACTTCAAAACCAATCTGATTGCCACACTGACCAAGTTGCACTGTTACTATTGACATGATGAGCCACAAACTAGGCCTATTCCCTCAAAAAAGTGAGCAACCTGTAATAGAAAAAACATAGGCTTTGAGAAAAAAATATAGGCTTTTTTCCCCACTACATTACTAATAAGAACAAATAAAATGTCATATGTGTTAATTATACACCAATAAAAAATAATTTTAAAATGCCATATATGTATATGGAGTTGTAAATGAAATAGCCACGTTGTCTAAGGAGCCAGTCATTCAAGGAAGTTCTTCTCTTACTCTACATGATTTTGGTATGTGTGATATACTGCATCCAAGTCCACTTAGACAGCTCAATAGTTTCCCAAATCTGATTTGTACTATTTTCCTAAGCATGCATTTACAGCAAGACAAAAGAAAACAAATGCTGGTTGAACGAATTAACGTACACACTTCACACCACATGGACACATAAAATGCAGACGTTAGCTCAACAATCGTACATTCAATCAGCATTAATTTTCTCTTTTCTCAATAATAACTTTCTTTCTCTCCACTAACCAAACCACCTTTCTGGCCTGATAACTTTACTAAGACTTATAAGAAAGGTTTTGTGTTTAGCTCAGGAAGGACAGCAAGAAAGATGAAGCTTAGAGAAAGAAGACCAGATGAAATGTCACCGCAGGTCTTCATCATTTTTAACAAAGAAAAGAGACAATTTTTGATAAAGACCTCACATCAGGTTTATGCAGTTCTGGAAATGAGCAGCGGCTTGTAAGCCAGATTCTATACTTACAATTTTAAACCTGCAAAGTAGGTGCTATTACCCTCATTTTACAGATAAAGAAACTGAAGCTCTGAAAGGTTATGTGACTTTCTCAAGGCCACCGAACTAGTAAACAGCAAGTCAAGACTTTCCCCACAGGCCCCAGGAGCCCCCCATTAAAGCCACTCACTGACAGTCCCCGAACCAGCAGTTTCTGTTCTGTTCAAACTTCAGAGGACCAACCCTCTCGCTACGCGCATGCTCAATTTCAACACTGAAAAGCTACCGAGGATAAACGCTCATATTCCGCAAGTGAAGAGTGTTGTGTATTTTTTTCCTTTTCAGAAAGGTTAATCACCCATGTTCAATTTCAATTTATCAACTTCGGATATGGTACGCATGCTCACTGTTGATCAAACGCTTTAGTTAATAATGCGCATGCTCAAATCTCCAAGCGCGCTTTCGGCTGGTGTTTTGCGCATGTTTCTGTCATACCTGGACCTGGCGATGGTTCTACGCATGTCCGTTGCCCATAGTTTGGCTTCATGGAACCGTGTACGCATGCTCTAGCGCTGAACTTGAGGAGCCGGTCTAGGGCCTAGGCGCAGACGCACTAAGCCTAAGCAGCCGGTGATGGCGGCGGTGGCGGCAGTGGCTGCGGCGGGTCCGGGCCCATGAGGCGACGACGGAGGCGGGACGGCTTTTACCCAGCGCCAGACTTCCGAGACAGGGAAGCTGAGGACATGGCAGGAGTGTTTGACATAGACCTGGACCAGCCAGAGGACGCGGGCTCTGAGGATGAGCTGGAGGAGGGGGTGAGGCCCGGGGTCCCGGGGGGCCCGAGGTGACAGGGCCAGGGCGGCGGCGCGGGTCCAGGAAGCCCGGCGTGTCCTAGAGTGCGGAGACCCTGGGGGGCGCGAGTAGTCTCCGGGAGGAGCTGAAACCCAGCGCGGCCAGAGGCGGGGGAGCGAGCGGGGCGGACCTGGCCCTAGGTGTGAGGCCTCTGCAGGGCTCGCAGGTGCAGGTCGCGCCCTTAGCCCCAGATCAGCGCAGCCCGAGCAATTTGTTTGAAGAGGGAAAGAGAAAGGGCGCGTGGTCGATTCAGCTGTTGGACTTGAGTGTGGCGGGGCGCGAGTGATGTGAGCGTGTGTTGGGGGTAAGGGGGACTGCGATCACTGGGTGTCCCGTAAGTACAGGTGAAGTGCAGAAGGGTTTCGAGTGTAAGATTTCAAGTTTTAAATCTTCAGACCTCCCACAACCACCTCTTTTCTCGGCCTGTCGCTTCTCTCCTAGGAAGCGCTCAGCTGTTAGAAGTGACAGCTGAAAACTTCTGTCGGGAGTAGCACTGCCGCTGCTGTTACAGCCACCAGGAGTTTTATTTCGGGAGCAAGGGGGCTCTGCTGCATCTTCCAGGGTTTGTTTGTTTGCTTTTTTTTTTTAAACCCCCTTCCGTGTGACTTTTTTTTAAAAAGTATTTATGATGACACACGGCATTTGTAACTTACTTTCTTCCAAGTTGAAGATGTCTGTATTTTTTCAGAATAATTTATGTAATTTTGGAGTGGAAAAAAAGTGTTGACAGCTGTGATTTGGATTGCCAAAAATAAATTGCTTGAACTGAGACTTGTGAATGGTGGTGTGAGGGCTTTCCTTGCTATAATTTAGGGTGCTGAATTTAGAATCGTTTTTTTCTAATGCACAGCTTGGTTTTACCTTTACTGTTTTAGTAGTTTGTTAGTCTTTGTGGAATATCATTCTTTCTTCAAGATAAACTTATTGAAAAATCACAGATTGCACCTGAAGTTCAAAAGTGGTATTGCCGTACTATATCACTGATTCTGGACAAATTATCATCAGTGATAGCTTCATGGTAATTTAGGTTCTAAATTTCATTGTCTAGATGAGTACGTGGATTAATGACTGATGTTTGCGATGTTTGCTCTAACTGCATAGGGGCTTCCCTTTCTTTCCCTCACCCCTCGTTTTTCTCCTCTGGCAAATAGATATCCCTTACTGTTGACAAAAAATTGAGATTCTGTGTATAAAGAACTTTGAACACTTTAAAAACTAAGTGGGCTGGGCCGGCCCGGTGGCGCACTGGATAGTGCCCCGCTTGGGAAGCGCGGCGGCGCTCCCGCCCGAGGGTTCGGATCCCACATACAGACCGGTTCCCGCTCACGGGCTGATCGGGGCACCGGAGCGTCTCCGAGGGGTGCGGTCCCGTTGCCGGTCCCCGGCCCGGTGCGGGGGCGACACTGAGGGTTGCGATCCGTTGCCGGACACGGAAAAAAAGACAAAAAAAAAAACAAAAAACAAAAAAAAACTAAGTGGGCTAGAGTAATAGTATTCTTTTCATAGCCAAATGAGACTAAATAAAAATCACACAGTTGAGAAGGTGGGTAGAGAGGTGCATTCTTTTCAAACTTTTTGTATGGAATTCCAGTTAACCTCTGAATGGAACATAGTGATAGACTAAATATGATTTGAAACAAATACGGGATTACTTTCATTACACATACCATATTTTCATCAATTACATTGATTGGTTCCATATGGCAGTGGCTTTGGAACAGGGCAAGGGAGAAAACTGGATAGGAAGGGTGTTTTATTAGCTGAACGGATAGAATTTCCAGACTGTGGGTTTATCGTCCTTTGAAAATACAATACTGTATTAAGATTTCTGTTCTAAACTGGGACCTCTTTTTTTGTCTGTGGTTGTTTTTTGTTTTGTTTTGTCTTTCTTGTTGTGTTTCAGGAATAGGTGTTCTGGGGCTTTTGTTTTGCTGGGTACAAACAAGTAGGATTTTGAGAGAGTGAGGACGTGGCCAGAGAAATTGGTGAAAATATAAAATAGAGATGTGGCCACAACCTCGAGGAGAGGAACGTTAGGGAAAGAGCAGAGTTAATTAAAGAGGATTTTGAGGAAGAGCCTTCAGTAAGATATATCTTACTTAGCAATACTTTTTGGAGATGAAAATGTTTCTTTAGAATGTGTTATTCTTAATAGGTGCCTCAAGGTGGACAAGGGAAGAGTTGGGGTGGGATTGGGTTGGCAACCCAAGAGATTCAGTGACATCCAGATTACCCTGAAATAAAAAAGTAAAAATAAAAAATTCTGAAAAATAAGAGAAGTTTAGATTCTTAGAAAATCTTCTTATATTTCCTGTTTGTGAATTTATAACCTTTAATTTATTACATGAACTTTTTTAACATTGCTGCATATCAGAGTAGCCTTACTTCTTCATTTTATAGTAAGGAAACTGAGGCATAGGCCAGAGAGATGATTGCCCAAGATTACATAGTGGTAGTGTCTTCTGAGTCAATTCAGTGAGCTTCATTGCACAGATTCTTTATTGCATTTACTGGTCTTGTTCATAATGTACTTCTTTGTGGTGTGTCAAAAGTGAATTCAAATCCCTTTGGCCATACTCACTGACTATGTGAGCAAATTGCTTAATCTCTCAGACACTTTCTTCTTGTCTGTAAAATGAGGGTACATTAAATAAAGTATATAACGTACTCTAAGAATATCCTGGCATTTTAAGCAATTAGCTAGTTCATAGAAATATAGCTTGTCAGTGTTACTCATTGACGAGGAACTGATCATTCAAGTTTACCCCTGTCTATGCCTAGAGACTTAATAATAAATGCAGTTACACTAGATGTGCTGTATTTTTAGAACTGTGTTAACATGGTTTTGTTTTTTTAAAAAAATCTATTTAGAGATATATGCCTTTTTGAGTGAATTCATATTAGTAAATATATGTATTTTCATAGGTTATTTAATTCTTCAGAGAGTAAAAGATGAGACTGAACTGGTACATTTATGTACAACGTCGAATGTCTGCTACCTAACTAAAAAAAGACTGATTGAATATCTCAGACGAATGTCTATTAAAGTCAGTGGGTAAGAGCGTTTTTTTGGGGGGAGCTCATGTCTTTTTTGTTTTTTGTTTCATCGGTGATGGCATCATTTGGGGCAGTTAGTTGAAATTAAGGGAAAGATTTCTTCCAGAGAATTTCATTAGATTATGAAAATGTTGGAATCTTCTCTGCTTTCTGTATCATTAAAAGAGTAGTAGAAAACTGTAATGCAATTTTTAAAATTCTTACTTTTTACTCTACTAATTCAAAATTTTGAAATAATCGGGCTTACTGCACAAGTTTTAGATTGAAACATCAGATTTTTATTGAGCATGAAGTTTTAAAATGTTTGAAAAACAAAGTGCTATATAGATGGTATGTACTGAAATATTCATGATTATGAAAAATTATAGAAAAAAATCTCATTATCAATACTTATCTTGCCTTGTAATATATACTTACCAAAAGTGGCAACAATTTTTTTTTTTTTTTAAAGACGACCGGTAAGGGGATCTTAACCCTTGACTTGGTGTTGTCAGCACCACGCTCACGCAGTGAGCAAACTGGCCATCCGTATATGGGATCCGAACCCACAGCCTTGGTGTTATCAGCACCGCACTCTCCCGAGTGAGCCACACCGCACTCTCCCGAGTGAGCCATAGGCCGGCCCCTCATCTGAGTTATTGAATCTTATAAGGAAACATTAGTGAAGAGCCAGGCAAGGGGATAATTGATTTAATAAATATCAGGATTAAAGATAATTTCACCCATAGTGGAACAATTTATTTAGATTTTTATAAAATGTGCTTTCTTTCATTGGGACTTTAGGCTTATTAACTTGAATTTATATACATTTTTAATTTAAAATTTTGCAAATAGTCATTCTGGTGGGCTAGTTTGAAACAGTGTATCTTTGTATAGTACCTTAGATGAGCAGGGTTCCACTTTATCAGTCATGGTGACACACAGAAAAGGCATTGGATGGGTTATAAATCTTAAAGCAGCAGAAAAAAGTTTCCTGTGAAAGAAAGTTGTCAGTATGTACATGTTAGCTTGATGCTTCCGGTGTGAGACTTTTCCAAAGGTAACACTCAGTAGCAGAGAAGAGTTGTGCCTCAAATGCTTCTGTTCCAGACATAACGGTAGGAAGTCAAAAGTACAGATGCAGGTGTCATTACAGGCCTGGCCAGCTCCAGAAATGAGACATAGCCATAGGGCATATCTTGTGAGGTGTGCTTCAAAGCCATGGTTCAATGTTAACTACTTTGTGGTCTTTAATTTAGAATTAAGCAAAACTAACATTAAAGAAAAAATAATTATGTAGTGCCAGTTTTATCACGTCTTAGAGAAGTTAGTCTTTTGTCTTTAAGTGAAGCCATCACATGGAGCAACAGAGACAAAACAAAAACAAAAAAGTTTAACCATAACTGTCCCCACTCCTCACACACAGAAGAAACTGTATCAGTTGAAATTGTGAGAATCCTTTTTTTTTTTACCTTGATACTGCCCCATCCATTTGCCTCTCTCTAATCATGATACATACATTCCTCATGTCATACATCATCTTAACTTGTTCATACCATAAGCAGGTTATGACTAAAAATTTGTTTTGGGGGGCATTTGAATATCTATCCTGTGAAAATACTATTAGTTTTCATTGTGTATCTCTTGGCTATGTACTGCTACCTTTGAAGAAAGATATGTTCATTTAATGTCTTTTGAATTCGAAAATTTTGACACTGATTGCTTAAGACTTCTAATTTTTAGAGCCTTTTTTAAATTTTTATTTTTAAAAATATTTATTTATTTATTTTTGGCAGATGGCTGGTACAGGGATCAAACCCTGGACCTTGGAGTTATCAGCACCATGTTCTAACCATCTGAGCTAATTAGTTGGCCAGCCCAGAGCTTATTCTCAATTAACTGGTAAACTTTTGTGTAAACTAAAAGACTTCATAATTAGATTGTTTTCAAGAATACTCATTTCCACGCAGTATGTTGAAATATCAATAACTCTGAATTTCTGCCAAGTTTGTTTTGTTTTGTTTTTACAATACAGTGACTTTTAGTATATTTATAGAGTTGTACAACCATCACCACAATCTAGTTTTAGAAAACTTCCATCACCCTAAACAGAAACTTTGGGCCCATTTACAATTACTTCTCATCCTCACCCCTAACCCTAGGCAACCACTATTCTTACTATCTCTGTAGATTTGTCTTTTCTGGACATTCCTTATAAATTGAATCATACAGTATGTGGCTTTTTGTGTCTGACTTCTTTCACTTAACATAATATTTTTGCGGATCACCTATGTTGTAACATGGATCAGTACTTAATTCCTTTTTATGGCCAAGTAGTGTTCCATTATGTGGATATACTGCATTTTGTTTATCCATTCACCTGTTTGTTCATATGAGTTGTTTGAATATTCATTTGGAATGTGAAAAAAGCTTTTATGAATATTTGTGCCCAGGTTTTTTTTTTTTTTTTTTTTTTTTTTTTTTTTCATGACTGGTAACAGGATCGCAACCCTTGGTGTCGCGCCTGTACCGCGACCAGCAACGGGATTGCAACCCTCTGTGTCGCGCCCGTACCGTGACCGGCAATGGGATCACAACCCTCGGTGTCACGCCTGCACTGCGCTCAACCAGTGAGCGGACCGGTCTCTATATGGGATCCGAACCCTCGGCGGGAGTGCCGCCGCGCTACCAAGCGCCGCACTCTACCGAGTGCGCCACCGGGCCGGCCCTGTGCCCAGGTTTTTGTGGAACATGTACTTTCATTTCTTCTGAGTATCTACCTATGAATAGATTTGCTAGGTCATATGGTAAGTCTATGTTTAACTTCTTAAGACACTGCTAAACTATTTTCCAAAGCAGTTGTAGCATTTTACATTCCCACCAGCAGCATATGAGGGTTCCAGTTTCTTTACATCCTTGCCAAACTTTATTTTTCTGTCTTTTTGATTATTGCCATCCTAATGAGTGTGAAGTGTTATCTCAGTGTGGTTTTGATTTGCATTTCCCAGACTAATGATGTTGAACATCTTTCCATGTGCTTATTGTCCATATGTATATGTATGTATATCTTATTTGGAGAAATACCTATTCAGATCCTAACCCATTTTTAAAATTGGGTTGTTTATTTTTTATTATTGAGTTGTAGTAGTTCTTTATATATATATATATATGTGTATATATGTATGTGTGTGTGTGTGTGTGTGTGTGTGTATACACTTTTTTTTTTTTGGCAGGTACCCATTTTCAACTTCAATCATGAGTCTTACCCCTCTGGAAGAACAATTTTGTCCCAATGTCACTTTAGTTTGGATTAGCTGACCACCACCTCTCAAATGACTGCAGAAAGGTAACAGAAATTTGGAGACTTAAGGCTCACCTTTCACTGCTATTTCATGAAATTCTTCCCCAATTAAATTCCTCTTTGCACATTTTGAGTCCCCAACTGAATAGTCACTATCTCTATTTGGAAGAAACTAATATAAACTAATTGCACAAACACCAATTGCCCAGGACATCCACACGTATACACTTTTTTTTTTTTGGCAGCTGGCCGGTATGGGGATCTGAATCTTTGACCTTGGTGTTATCAGCACCACACTGTAACCAAGTGAGGTAACTGGCCAGCGCTTGTTTTCACGTTCTTGATGGTGTCTTTTGAAGCACGAAAGTTTTTAATATATACAGTTTATCAATTTTTTTTCTTTAATTATTTGTGCTTTTGGTGATGTGTGTAAGAAATCATCACCTACCCCAAAATTATAAAGATTTACTCCCTCCTATGTTTCTTCAAAGAGTTTTATAGTTTTGACTCTTACATTTAGATCTTTGATCCCTTTTGAGTTAATTTTTGTGTATGTCGTGAAGTAGGGGGTCCAAATTAAAATGTATATTTAAAATTAGCCAGCTGGACTCAGTTTAGAAGATCCCAGTTTTGTTGACAACACCCAAAGCATCATAGTCAGGGTTGAGTTGAACATATGCCTTCTCTCCATCATGCCTGATGAGAGTACTGACCTTGGCCACATCAGTGTTGTAGAACTTCTTCACAGCTTGTTTGATCTGGTGCTTGTTGATGTTGACATCCACAATGAACACAAATATACTGTTGTCTTCTATCTTCTTCATGGCAGACTCAGTGGTCAGGGGAAATTTGATGATGGCGTAGTGGTCAAGCTTGTTTCTCTTGGGGCACTCTTCCTATGATATTTGGGTTGCCTCCAGAGCCTTAGGGTCGTGGACTGCCGCAAAGTGGGTAATGTGTGGATCTTCTTTCTTCTGTGGCTGTGGATGCTGTTCAGTACTGCCTTCTTGGCCTTCAAAGATTTTCCTTTGGCTTCTGCTTTGGCAAGGGCAAGAACTTCCTTCTTTGTCTTTGGTGCCATCTTATGAAAAGCTCCCAGCACCTTTTATTGAAAGACTCTCTCTTTGCTATTCAATATTTTTGGTGTCTTTGTGAAAAATCAGTTACCCATAAATGTAAGAGTTTATTTCTGGGCTCTGAATTCTATTCCATTGACCTACATATCTGTCTTTGTGCTAGTATCGTTCAGTCTTGATTGCTGTAGTTTTGTAGTAAGTTTTGAAATTAGAAAGTGCCAGTCCTTCAACTTCATTCTTTTCCAAGATTGTATTAGCTATTTTGGGTCCATTGCGTTTTTATATGAATTTGAGGATCAGCTTGTCAATTTCTGCAAGAAAGGAACCTAGGGTTTTGATAGGATTCAGTTGAATCTGTAGACTAATTTGGTTAGTGTTGCCATTTTAACAATGTTAAGTCTTCTGATTCATGAACATGGAATGCCTTTCCATTTATTTAGATCTTCTTTAATTTTTTTCAGCAATGTTTTATAGTTTTCAATGTACAGGTCTTATACTTTTGTCAAATTTTTTCTAAGCTATTCTTATTGATGCTGTTGTGAATGGAGTTATCTTAATTTCATTTTTGGGTTGTTCATTGCTAGTATATATAAAGTTAATTAAATTTTCACCCATTTATTCTGTGGTCAGAGTAAATGTTTGGCCAGCATGACTCCTAACTATTTGAGAGTACTGCCTATTTATTTTGCCTTAATCAGCTACATTGTACACTGCATATCTTGGACTAGGTGTGGTTACCTTAGGCTTAGTTCATAGTATAATGTTAGT
This sequence comes from Galeopterus variegatus, assembly GCF_000696425.1. Lineage (NCBI taxonomy): Eukaryota > Metazoa > Chordata > Mammalia > Dermoptera > Cynocephalidae > Galeopterus > Galeopterus variegatus. Next base: position 130,669 of record NW_007727866.1, on the reverse strand, counting down.
CTGTGTATCAGAAGCATATCAGAATAGCACTTGTTTGATTTAGCCAATTATTCTTAGAATGTCATGCTTTTAGTTTCATAATACACAAAATATATTTTTTTAATAGATAAATGCAATTTTTGAAGGAAAAGTCTCTTTTTTTTTTTTTTTTTTTTTAAGACTGTCAATGAGTAACCTCTATATTTTAGTTGTCATATAAAATTAAAAGTGAAATTCTGATAGTATTGTTTGGGGACTTTATTTTGTTCATTGCCATATTTGCCTGTTATTCAAGTAAAGAGAATTTTTAAGCTGGATTATTTTATTCTCTTTCAGTTATGAGGCAAAGCATTAAACTTTAAAATTTTCTATTTATGAGATTATTTCTAAAACTTTAACATATTTTTCAGGGTCAGTTAAATGAAAGCATGGACCATGGGGGAGTTGGACCATATGAACTGTAAGTTTATATGAAAAGATTTTCATTGTGCTGTCTTTCTTACAAGTAGGTTATATCAGTTTCAGTTCACAGCCATCATGTGATTCCCATAACCTGTTCTTATATATCTAGTGATATTTATAAACTTGGTTTATTGAGTTTGGCACTAAAATCTGATCAGTATAATAATTTACCCAGAGTTTTGAGATGGATATTGTGAAAAAGATATTCGCTCAAATTCAAATTATACTGAATATGAATCTGAGTTGGTTAGGAATTTTTATTAGTTTAATATACAGAATTGCATTTCTAACCTTTTCTTACTGAAAAATTGGTAGATATGCCCAGCTTTAGGGCATCATTCAAACAGATTCATACAATCTTAAGTCATTTTAGACAAGCCCCATTAGGTGAGTATGGTGATTAATCTGCTCCTTATGTAGAAAGCCTTAGTATGGGATGAAACTGAGTAGATCACTCATATAGAAAACATTTAAATGACAGATACAATTGCTGCCCCTTTAGGAGTCTTTAAATCAAGATAATAATTTGGAAAGCCAGACATGGAAAGATGCATGGATATTTTATTAGCAAGAATTTTTATAGCATAAAGATGTGAACTAATAGGATAGTTTTAGAAAGATCCCAGATTATCTGCTGAAGTTGCCAAATGAGGTTGGGTAATACCTAATCTCATAGACATTGAACTAAATTTGAATAACTAGAAGACTTTTTTTTTTCCTTTGTTGACTTAAACTTGTTCTAATTTACTTTAATTTGGGGGTGCTTGATGCTTATGAAAATAATCAATGGCACATTCTATGAACAAGCTCATAAGAGATTATCAAATTACCCTAATCTTGACCTGCCTTGTCATTGAATCATCAGTTTACTTAGAGCACAGCTACTAAATTTGCTCTCATATACTGTTTTCCTTTTACCTAATTGGATTATATTTCTCTTTTTCCTCTTTCTAACAATATGCTGAAGGTAATTTAACTTTTGCAAATTTACTTTTGGTTTTGCTTTTCTTCCCAGTGGCATGGAACATTGTGAGAAATTTGAAATCTCAGAAACTAGTGTGAACAGAGGGCCAGAAAAAATCAGACCAGAGTGTTTTGAGCTACTTCGGGTACTTGGTAAAGGGGGCTATGGAAAGGTAGGAAGTATTTTTGAAATGAGAGCTGTTGTCTGTCTTGGGTAGATTGATTTTTATACCCTGGTTCCAGCAGTCATCTTCAATATTTGTTTGTTAGCCATCAGCAAAGGATATGAGTGTGACTGTTTCCCTGGTGTGATTTGACGGATATACAAAAGTTCAGTTTCCCTTCTTGTCCTGCCACCACACATGTAAAAGCCTGGCACGTAATAGGTACTCAGTCAATATTTTTTGAATAGTCAACTGTTCCAGGCAAAGTCTGTTATTGCCGGATTTATTCTTTCCTTTGGTTAAGTGTTACCCTGTTTAAGGTATCCTCTTTAAAAACAAACAAACCACACCTTACTTTCAATAAGCATGCCACTTTAAGTTGTTATCTCTTATTGAGACAATCTGAATTGGTTTTCTTTGATTTACAATATCTGGAAAAATAGAATAGAGTTAGGGAAGCTGAAGGAATATAAAAAGGGAGAAGAAAATTGAAGTAAACTTCTTAGTTTCATAGTTTATCCCAAGGCATTCTAACTTAAGATCTCACCTTTACGAGTTCTGCCCAAGAAAACTTACATCTAGACATTCTCTATCGAAAGACAACTAGATAACAACATGGTTAGGATTAAGTTTAAGAACTATTTATGCTATTGTATAGTGATAATTTTTGCATAGCGTGACATTTGTAGCTTTTTAGGCTTAAGGGAACATTCTAATATGTTCTAATCATCCTGAATGTGTAACACATGCATTTTGAATCTCACATACTTTAGCTATTGCATGAAAATATTTAATAACTAGCCATTTTAAGAATGGTAATTTTCTGTCAACTGTTATTAAATAGTTTTATGTGAAGGAAGAACAGTGGAATCCTTTTAGCTATTGCATGAAAATATTTAATAACTAGCCATTTTAATAATGGTAATTTTCTGTCAACTGTTATTAAATAGTTTTATGTGAAGGAAGAACAGTGGAATCCCTGAAAGAAATTTATGAGATATTTTATAATTTTTAAATTTGGTATTATACTTCTGGGAACCCTGATTATGTTCTAAGGAAACTACGATTTTCTGTGTAGAATAACATTGAGTCCTCATTGTTAGATGGTCATTGCCCAACTTTGCCACCAGATGGCAGCAGACTAAACAGGAAAGTCCCATGTTTCACATTTTACTACTAATTTAATGTGATCTATTCTTTCAGCTAATCACTTTTGTACACAGTCCTTTGTGGTACTAATTCTTAAGCATATAAACTACTGTATTATTTTCTTATAAATAGGAATTAAGGGAATATGACTGACATAGTTTGGCTTTTAATAACACACGAACACTTATTTTTTTATCCAGGTTTTTCAAGTACGAAAAGTAACAGGAGCAAATACTGGGAAAATATTTGCCATGAAGGTGCTTAAAAAGGTGATTCCCCCACCCCTTTTCCCCCCACACTATATTCTTAATTGCTATAAAATTTTGGCCAAAAATGCTCAGTCAAAAAATGTATTTCTAACATAATTATAATTCCTTTTAGAATGTGAGATTTATTTTTTTGTTGCTATTTCTGTTTTATTTCTGCTTGATGAGGGTGGGAAGGAGAGCACTTTCACTTCTTCTCTGTCGTAACTCTTAGCTATTTCTGGTCTCCATATTTCTAAGTAATAAGCATGTACTGCTGTCTCTTAATTCAGCAGTCTTAGAGTTATGTATTGACTTCCTACTATGATAGCTAAGGATTGTAATCTCTCTAACTGCTCCCTACCCCTCCTTTCATTTTGCTTTGCTTTCTTTGAATCTACTATTATCTTCCCACATCTTCCAAGAATTCTGTAAAACACCTTTCAGTCTAATGTTCTTTGATCAGACTTATTAGGTAATCTGTCAGTTCCATTTATTTCCTAGAGTTATCCATTTTGGAACTTTCTATCCCCCCGTTTCCTTCTGGACTGGTAGCTCTCTAGGCATACCGTCATTGCCGGACTCTCCCTTCACCACCATTCTTGGAATCCTCTCAGTGCCTTCAATGTTCCTTTGTTTCCTGGGTCCCATATCATCCTTTTTCTTAGTTTATGTCCTTGTTCCCTTATTTTGGTGACCATCTACTAGTGGCTACCTGAGAAATGGTACATGAAGGTAAATTTTTAAAAAAATATTGCATATTTGAGAATCTCTTTCTTTATTATACCTTTATAATTGTTTGTTTTTTCGGTATGGTTTTGAAGTTGAAAGTCATTTTCACTCAGAATTTTGCTCCATTTTTGTCTATATTTGAGAGTCTATGTTGAGAAGTCCCTTATCATTCTGATTCCCTTTACACATGGTTTTTAAACAATCCTTTACATATGGCCTATTTTTCTGTGAAAATATTTAAGATTTTCTTTATTTCTGATTCTCTTAATTTTTTATAGTGATGTATCTTGCTTTAACTCTTATTATTTTATTCATTTCTACTCTTTTAAAGCTTTAATCCTTAAGGTCTAGGAAATTTTCTTGTATGATTTCTCTGATAATTTCTTTCTTTTTTTTTTTTTTAAAAAAAAAGATGACCGGTAAGGGGATCTTAACCCTTGACTTGGTGTTGTCAGCACCACGCTCACCCAGTGAGCAAACCGGCCATCCCTATATGGGATCCGAACCCGTGGCCTTGGTGTTATCAGCACCACACTCTCCCGAGTGAGCCACGGGCCGGCCCTATCTCTGATAATTTCTTTCTCACTGTTTTCTCCTCTTGGATGTTGTGCCTCCTGGACTGATCATCTAATGTAGTAGTCCATTTTTGTTGCTTATAGCAAAATACCGGGAACTGGGTGATTTATAAGAAAACAAAATTTATTGCTTACAGTTTCTGAGGCTGAGAAGTCTGAAGTCCAGGGAACACATCTGATGAGGGTCTTCTTGGTGGTGGTGACAGTGACCCAGGGGTCTCACATGGCAGAAAATGGTGGAGCAGAGAGAGAGAAACTCTCACGTGCTCTCCTTTTAAAACCTTAAGAACCACACCCCTGACCACCATTATTAATACATTCACTATGACATGGTCCTACAGTCTAATTACCTCTTCAAGGCCCCACCGTTCAACTACCATAATAGGATTTCCTGCTCTCAACAGTTACAGTGGGAATTAAGCTTCTAATATATGAACTTTGGGGGACACAATCAATCCACAGAATCTAATTTTTCTTATCTTTTCCATTTGTCCATTTCTGTGGTTTTTTGTTTGCTTTCTTTCACTGAATTTTTTTTTTACTATCGTATTTGTGGTTCCCTAGCACTCTTCGTGTTGCTTTCTCTTATTATAGCAACCTGTTTTATAAGTATATTATCTTCTCTTATACCTCTGAAGGTTTTAATTATAATCCTTTGAAATGCTCTTTTGTTCCAGACATTGTGTCTCTTTTCTGCATTCCTATTTTCTTTGACTTTGACTCTTTCTTTTTTTTTTTTTTTTTTTAAAGATGACCGGTAAGGGGATCTCAACCCTTGGCTTGGTGTTGTCAGCACCACGCTCAGCCAGTGAGCAAACCGGCCATCCCTATATAGGATCCGAACCCGTGGCCTTGGTGTTATCAGCACCGGCATGTACTGAGTGAGCCACGGGCCGGCCTTGACTTTGACTCTTTCTTCCAGAAGTTAGAGGCCTCCTTTAGATGTCCGGTGTCTCTCATTGATTGTTCATATATATGAGTGGAGCTCTGAAAAGCCGATTAGAAGTTCTGTGTGTGTAGGCTTCCCTGTAGGGCAGTCAAGTGGTTAGCTGTTAGGTGACCAAGAACTTCCAAATAATAGTGTCTGTATGTCTTTTTTCTGTGGTGGATCAGTTGGTGCTGAGAAAGATCCTCCATTCTTGCCTGGAAAAAGCTTTCTGGAGCTGGGTGAGAGAGAGGAGATGGAGATCTTACCTTTCACCATGTGGACATTTGGATGGCCAGTTAGCTCAGTTGGCTAGAGCACAGCCTTATAAACCCAAGGTCACAGGTTCAGATCCCTGTATCACCCAGCCGCAAAAAAAAAAAAAAAAAAAAGCAACCATGTAGACTTTCATAAGTCGAGTTTTTACTTTAGCACTTCACTCTATATCTAATCCTTCACATTTTTTTCTGGAGAGTACACTTCTCCTAAGGGTAGTTCTTTGGCTTAATGAGGGATGGGGACTTTTTTGGTCTGTTTCTTATACAGACTTTCAGATAATCTCTCTCTTTTTAGCCTTCCACCTTCTGCAGTCTCTCTCTCACTCTCTCTCTCTTTTTTTTTTTTTTTTGTTGGCTGGCCAGTATGGGGATACAAACCCGTGATCTTGCTGTTATAAGGCTGTGCTCCAACTTAGCTAACTGGCCAGCCCTTCTGCAGTCTCTAATGCTTCTATTTTTGTTCCTTTTTATTTTTGCCTTTAACTTTTGACTTTTGCTAGAGTCATCTTCTTTTGTGTTATTCCCCTTTGCAGGCATTTAGGTTTGATCTTATCCAACTCTACTAAGACATTGCTTTATTCCCACTCTATCTTTATCTTTTGAGGTGTGGGGTTCCACTTGTCTCCTAGTTTTGTTTTGTTTTTATTATTTTTTGATGGCTGGTCAGTACAGGGATTAAACCCTGGACCTTGTTATTAGCAATACCACGCTCTAACCGACTAAGCTAACCAGCCAGCCCTTTCAGCTCCTGGTTTTACTGAAGATGGATTATGTATGTTCAGTTTCTTGTTCTTGTTATTTGGGATTAATTTCTGAAAAGATTCCACTGTCTTAAAACAAAAGTTTAGTTGGGCTGAGCCCGTGGCGCGCTCGGGAGAGTGCGGCGCTGGGAGCGCAGCAGCGCTCCCGCCGCGGGTTCGGATCCTATATAGGGATGACCGGTGCGCTCACAGTACTCACTGGCTGAGCGTGGTGCGGCCGGTCTCAAAAAGGACAAAAAACAAACGAACAAACAAACAAAACAAACAAACAAACAAAGAAAAAAAGTTTAGTAGAGAACTGCTTTAAAAGACAATCAAAATGACTTTTCAAAAAAAATTATAGGGCCGGCCTGGTGGCGCACTGGATAAGTGCACCGCTTGGGAAGTGCGGCGGCGCTCCCACCCGAGGGTTCGGATCCCACATACAGACTGGTTCCCGCTCACTGGCTGAGCAAGGCGCGGGAGCAACACCGAGGGTTGCAATCCCGTTGCCGGTCCCCGGTCCGGTACGGGGGCAACACTGAGGGTTGCGATCCGTTGCCGGACACGGAAAAAGACAAAAAAGACAAAAAAAAAAAAGGATATGAATGTGAACATAGAACAAATGCATAGAGGATTAGACGAGGGAAATTAATGTTTCAAGAATAAAAAAGGGAAGAGAAATAATTAAAAATTGTTAGTAGATGAAGAAAAGGAAAACCAGGTGAGAAAAAGATGATGGAAGTCAAAGTGAACAATAATTTGAAATGCAGCTGACAGTTTCAACCCAAGCAAAAATTTGATCTGTGGATAAGAAATTTAACATGACAGGTTGGGTTAGAAAATAAACTTTGGCAGGCCGGCCCGTGGCTCACTCGGGAGAGTGTGGTGCTGATAATACCAAAGCCACGGGTTCGGATCCCATATAGGGATGGCCAGTTAGCTCACGGGGTGAGCGTGGTGCTGACAACACCAAGTCAAGGGTTAAGATCCCCTTACCGGTCATCTTTTAAAAAAAAATAAAATAAGGGCCGAGCCCGTGGCGCACTCGGGAGAGTGTGGCGCTGGGAGCGCAGCAGCGCTCC
>NW_007727866.1:120699-122372 GCF_000696425.1 Galeopterus variegatus | reverse complement strand
GTTCTCTCTTTCTCTCTTTCTTTCTTTCTTTTTTTTTTTTTGTGTTCCGGTAAGAGGAATGCAACCCTTGGCCAGTGAGCGCACCGGCCNAGGGTTGCGATCCGTTGCCGGACACGGAAAAAGACAAAAAGACACACACAAAAAAAAAAATTATAGTTTGGGCTGGCCATTTAGCTTAGTTGGTTAGAGTGCAGTGTTACAACACCAAGGTCAAGGGTTTGGATCCCTGTACCAGCCAGCTGCCAAAAATAAAAATAATACAATAAAAAAGAATTATAGTTTGTAACACTTTGGTCCTTATCTTTCTAATTCCACAATTTAAAAGCCAAGGAACAAATATGACCATAACTTCCTTGGCGATGGTCTTAAAGAAGTCATCTAGGTATTCCCAGCATTGGTTTCTGCTTCAGTAAGTTGGGATTAATATTTGCTATCTGTCTTTCCTGTTGGAATTGTTTGAGATAAATGATTTTTTATCTCTAAACCTGTTTGGCATAGAATTGAAGACAATATAATAATGTTTGCTCTAGAAATGTTGAAAGAAGTACTGGACAAGATTCCTAAGTAATTTATTCCTTTTGATATGTTACTTATTTATACCTGATAATCAGGGATGACCATCTTAGTCATAGTTTTATACCTGAGTGAAACGTGTTTCTGGCACTGGTACCTTCAGTGAAAAGAAGAAAGTGTTGGGTTTTTTTCCACTGATGGTGAGTGGTGGTGGTGTAATGGGAAATCCATAGACTTAATTACTGCTAAATGTGAGGCTTCATTTTTGGACCCAGGCATCTTAGACCTAAGCTGCTTGATTCTCCTTTTGTTTGGTTGCCATTTCTTCCTACGCTGGGGTTCTTTCCACAAGCTTGTATTTAGAGGATCAGATACTGTTTCCTTCCTTGCTGTCTTTGAAAACAAGATCACAGTAAAAATGATGAAAGTGAAAAGGTTAGTTTGGTTGAATCCAGGGTTTGAATCCCTAAATCCCTAGATAAGATGACTGGAGGCTCCCTTTGAGTTTTTTCTGATTTTATCCTGGGGGCAAAGAGTACTAACCCCTCTGACCTGAGTATGTGGTAAGAATATACCTCTTCTCAGCATTTAAGATGAAATCAGTAGAACTGGATGTCCCCTTATCTTAAGTGAGTTGTTTGCCTCTGGTTCTGTCTGGATTTCCCACTTCTCCTGGGACTGTTTACTTTTTACAGGAATGGTCCCATTTGAGTATTTTGCTCATGGTGAAATGTTCAGGAAAAGACTATCAACAACCTTCTCTAGTTGCAACAAAAATGTACTGTATGCCCATGGCATTAATTCACCCTGCACTGTACTGTGGAAGCAAAATACTATTGCCCATGGCATTTGTTCACCCTGCATTGTAAATTTTAGAACCTCTGGTCAAAGGCTTGTGGATCACAGGTGGGCCATACTTTTTCATTTCCATCTTCTGTTGAACCAATCAAGAATCTGCAATGTGCCAGGCATTATGCTAGATGCTAGGATTTAGCATTTGAGACAAATGTAGGTTCTGCCTCTCATTTTGCTTACTGCATAGTCTAAGGGAAGAACTGACAAGCTTTTTCTTACAATTACTGATGTACCCTTTGGTCAAAACTGTTTCTCCTTTGAGGTTTAAGCCTATACCTCTCTCACCTTTTATCTGCCATCTTCTG
>NW_007727866.1:118654-119933 GCF_000696425.1 Galeopterus variegatus | reverse complement strand
AACTGTTTCTCCTTTGAGGTTTAAGCCTATACCTCTCTCACCTTTTATCTGCCATCTTCTGGTTTTTCCCTTTAAATTTCTGAAGACTTGAATACCTAGTTCAGTTTTTTTTACCCCCACTCCCAAGTCTTACCATCCTGGGTGTTTTCACTGTTCTTGTATTGAATAAGTAATCAATAGCCTAGCCTTCTAATTCCTTGAAGATCTCAATTCCCATCAGGTTTCACCTCCATTCTGCTTCACCAGCCCTATGGCTGTATTCTCCATCTCTGAAATACTGGACTTTAACAGAACAATAACTTTCTCACTTCTAACTTTCTTTATTCCTACAAAGCCTGTTTTTTTGGCCCTAAACCCTTTAGTTCTTTGACCTCTCTTTTTTTCTCAAGTTCTTAGCCCCCTTCTTATTTCTCCCACTTTATTCTGAATCTAGCCTAATCAGCATGATCTGCCACTTCACTCATTTGCTAGCCCCATTGACCTTATGTTCAGGAAGTGCCTAATTTGAATCTGCTCAGTTGTCAGTGCTCCTCTATTCCTATGTCTCAGCTATACAGCATTACTGGCAGAAATCACACAAACCTGTAGATTACTGTTGGGAAATGTTTGTAATCCCCAATTCATTTGGATCCTCAGTATTCTCCAACAGTTTTTCTACATGTCCCTAGATTAATCCTTTCATTCTGTGCAACTGTTTAGAACCTTTATTATCAGCCCCTCTATTCCTTTTAGCCAACTGCTTCTCTTCCTGTTTGAAGTTGTCTTATGTGATTTCTTTCAACTTCCTGTTGTAGTTCCTACCTCAGCACTATAATAATCTGCATTTTTACCTGTTTTTACTTTTTTCTGTCCAGATGTGTTTTTCTTCCTTTCCAAGGCTAATCCCTTTGTTTTGGACCTCATCCCTCTCTGCCTGTTCAGGTACTTTGTTCTGTCACTTATTCTCTCTCTTTCCATCCTCTATCCTGACTTCTTTCTTTATTTAGGTGTATTTGTGTCCCTTCCATATTTAGCTAAACAAAACCTTCCTTTACTCAAGGTCTCCCTTGTAGCTACTGCCCCCTTTGCCTCTTCATAGCTGAACTTCTTGAGAAGTGGAGCCCACATTACCATCTCTTCTTTCTCACATTTTATTCTTTCTTTTCACTCACTGTATTTTGACCTCATGACTCTAGTATTTCTTTCTTTCTTTCTTTCTCTCTCTCTCTCTCTCTCTCCCTCCCTCCCTCCCTCTGTTCTCTCTTTCTCTCTTTCTTTCTTTTTTTTTTTTTTTGTGTTC